>NW_027224335.1:1500000-1695187 GCF_023699985.2 Odocoileus virginianus | reverse complement strand
CATCTTGGACCTGAGGAGAAAGAAACGGCCATTTTGGGTGACCACAACGGTCATAATAACCACATCAAACAGATTGCCTATCCCAGAGTTTCTAATTCTGCAGGTCTGGAATGAGGCCTGAAAATTGCCCTGTACTGTGTTTTGCATGCATTATCTCATTTAATTCTCACACAACCTTCTGAAGTAGGTACCCTTCATACTTTTTCTCAGGGAATTTCTCTTCTGCATCTTGGACCTGAGGAGAAAGAAACGGCCATTTTGGTGGTGATCTCACACTGGTCACTACCATCATCTCGGACGTGGGTGTCTGTGTGTGCACAGAGATTCGTATGCTTTTCATTCTTCTCAGGTTCCAGACGCAGAAGTTCCTTGAGAAAAAAAGTATGAAGGGTACCTATTCTGATCTTTTGGCCCCATCTTGTGGTTTCAGGTTTGACTGAACCAAATACTGCTCCCCCTGCTGGTGAGAATGGTGGGGTCTGTCAGAAGACCTCGGATGTCGCTTTTCCTGAGGCGGTTTTTTCTGAAGAGGTTCTGCTGAGGCGGTTGTTCCGAGGTGATTATTTCGAAGCGGTTAGTATCCCCCACTATCTGCCCTTTTTCTGGGTTTTGTTTTCTGTTTTCGTTTCTGATTGATGGGGAGTTCCTATTCAGTGTAAAGCATTTATTCCACTCCCCTGTGACATGTTAAAGGTAAACATATTTTTCTAGGTATTAAGAGCCTTTTGCCATATATATATATGTACATATATATATATATATATATATATACATATAAATATATAATTATATCCTGTGTGAGAGCTGGAGATGTGGCTGAGGGAATTCGGCTGTTAATCGGATTTGTTTTCTCTGTCAAACCCACAAACTTCTCTCGGACATCTGACAAAAAATACTTAAAATATAGTATTAACTGGTGACGGAGTTTTTATCCTTCCCTCCAGATATTGTCATTATCAGCGAGTGAATGTTTTAAACAAAGACCTTGGAGGAGAGGAAGGGGATCTTGGAGCACGAAGCCTCTCAGGTTCCCTCACAGACCCTGTAGGGGGTTCCCTCCTTCTCCAACACGCACACTTAAGGATCATTAAAATAGGATGAAGACTACCCTAGTATTCTGCTTTGTGCGTGTAGTGTGGCCCCGCGGGGCTATCAGGCTTAGACCTTCTTTTGCCTCTTTTTCGAGTCAAGATGACAAAGAGGGTAATGAGTTCATATGACCACTAGGGGGTCTCAGCTGCTTGGAAAACGTGTTTGTACGCACGCCTGTTTTGCCAAGTGAAGTGAAAGTCGTTCAGTCTTGTCTTTGCGACTCTTTGCGACCCCAGGGACTATATAGTCCTTGGAATTCTCCAGGTCAGAATACTGGAGTGGATAGCGTTTTCCTTCTCCAGGGGATCTTCCCAACCCAGGGATGGAACCCAGGTCTCCCTCATTGCGGGTGGATTCTTTACCAGCTGAGCTATCAGGGAAGCCCTCCTAGTGAAAGTCGCTCAGTCTTGTCTGACTCTTTAACCCCATGGACTGTAGTCCATGAAATTCTCCAGGCCAGAATACTGGAGTGGGTAGTCATTTCCTTCTCTAGGGGATCTTCCCAACCCCGGGATCGAACCCACATCTCCCTCATTGGCGAGTCTCCCAAATTGGTGAGTCCCTTCCTGCTAGACTCACTCCCCGTCCTAAAAACTGTTTGTATATGTTGTATTTATTTATACGTTTCCTTAATGGCCCCATCGTAAAGATGTGTATAGGTTCAAGGAAACAGTGATAGTCCCAACTCCGTAGAGAACCTAACAGGGCCTCACGTACTTAGCCATTCAGTAATCACTCTTGGTGATGTCAGAGTGATTTTGACGGTAGTAATTGTGTTAAAATAATCACTCAGCATGTGTCCTCTGAAGCTTTTTTTAGTTTTATATTCAGCTTGCTTTGGGGCTTATCACACTCTGCCTTGTGTTGTAGTTATTTCATTAGGAGCCTTATCTTTCCAAATACAGAACTGCTTCAGGAGAATGACTGTGTTTTATTCATTTTCATTTACACTGCAAGAGATAGCACTAGGCTGGTCTATATTAATGAGTGCTTAAGGATATTTACATAATTGAACATTAGTGTGTACACCTGAAACTAATATAATGTTATATGTTAATTCTTTTTCAATAAGGAAAGGAAGACAAACATTGGTAATGGTTGTTCAAGAATTGCTATGCCCAGAACCAGACAGAAGTGCCTGGCCATGGCCAAAAATACTGATTATGTTGGTCCAAAATGCCTGGCTTATTTCAGTACCTCCCTAACTAGTTCCACTGAGTGTTTCCTTCCACTCTTCAATAAAATATTTTTAAAAAGAACCAATATATTTTATTAGCCACTGTTATGTTTATAACAGCTTTATTGAAATGTAATTTAGATACCACATACTTCATGTAAGTGTACAATTCACTGATTTTTAGGATACTCACTGAGTTGTGCAAATATCACCATAACAAATTTTAGAACATTTTCATCACCAAAAAAGAAACCCTGTACCCTTTAGCTATCACACCTCAGTTCCCCCAACCCTGTACCTCCTTAGCTTTAGACAGCCACCATTCTAATTTCTGTCTCTATAGATTTGCCTGTTTTGAACATTTAATATGTGGACTCATACAGTACGTGGTCTTTTGTAACTGACTTCCTTCACTTAGCATAACTTTTTTCCAGTAAAGAGTTGTGACAACACATGTGAAATGTTGTTCATGAAGGAAGGAAGCTCATTAGAGACTTGGTATCAAGGATTTTTATTGGGGGCTGGTCATGCAGGCACCCTCTGCCTAGCACATACCAAAACTCCAGAGTCCCAGGAGGAAAGATGGTGTTCATCAGAAACCATGTTGTTTGCACAAACAGGGAAAGTATAGTGAGCTATTCTGATCAATTAAGGTGGTAGGAACCCTCCCCAAATCCAACTTCCCAGATCCTAGTCAAGCACCAAACTTACCAACAGGATTTAAAAAAAAAAATGATAACATTCTCAGGCCTGTTATATTAACTCTTTTCTACACAGATTTCGATAGGGATTGCATTGATCATTTTGAGGGGAATTGCCATCTTAGCAATATTAAGTATACCAACCAATGAACATGGGATGTCTTTACATTTATTTAAGACTAATTTCTCTCAAAGATGTTTTGTGGTTTTCAGTGTGCAAGTCTTGTACTTCTTTTGATAAATTTATTTTGGACTATTTTATTCTTTTTGACACCGTTGTATTCATTTTCAGATTGTTCCTTGCTAGTGTATGGAAATACAATTGAATTTTGTATATTGATCTCGTATCCTACAACCTTGAGCTCACTTGTTAGCTTTAATAGTTTTCTTTTTGTGTGTGTGGATTTATTAGCTTGTTAATATGGTGGATTATATGGATTTTTAAAATTGAAGTATAGTTGATCTACAATATTACATTATACAGATGTATAATATAGTGATTCACAATTTTTAAAGGTTATACTCCATTTATAATTATTATAAAATATTGACTATATTGTACAATATATCCTTATAGCTTGTTGTGTTGTTTAGTTGCTAAGTTGTATCCGATTCTTTGTGACCCCATGGACTGCAGCACGCCAGGCCTCCCTGTCCCTCACTATCTCCCAGAGTTTGCCCAAGTTCATGTCCATTGAATTGGTGATGCTATCCAACCATCTCATCCTCTGCTGCCCTCTTCTTTTGCCTTCAATCTTTCCCAGCATCAGGGTCTTTTCCAATGAGTGGGCTCTTTGCATCAAGTGGCTAAAGTATTGGAGCTTCACCTTCAGCATCAGTCCTTCCAATGAGTATTCAGGCTTGATTTCCTTTAGGATTGACTGGTTTGATTTCCTGGCTATTCAGGGAACTCTCAAGAATCTTCTCCAACACCACAGTTCAAAAGCATCAATTCTTTCGGCACTCAGCCTTCTTTATGGTCCAACTCTCACATCCATACATGACTACTGGAAAAACCATAGCTTTGACTATACAGACCTTTGTTGGCAAAGTAATGTCTCTGCTTTTTAATACACTGTCTAGGTTTGTCATAGCTTTCCTTCCAAGGAGCAAGTGTCTTTTAATTTCATGGCTGCAGTCACCATCCACAGTGATTTTGGAGCCCAAGAAAATAAAATCTGTCACTGCTTCCACTTTTTCCCCTTCTATTTGCCATGAAGTGATGGGACTGGATGCCATGATCTTAGTTTTTTTTAATGTTGAGTTTTAAGCCAGCTTTTTCACTCTCCTTTTCACCCTCATCAAGAGGCTCTTCTTAGTTCCTCTTCACTTTCTGTCATTAGAGTGGTATCATCTGCCTATCTGAGGTTGTTATTTCTCCCAGAAATCTTGATTCCAGTTTGTAACTCATCCAGCCTGGCATTTCACATGATGTACTCTGCCTATAAGTTAAATAAACAGAGTGACAATATACAGTCTTGTCCTACTCCATTCCCAATTTTGAACCAGTCCGTTGTTCCATATCTGGTTCTAGCTGTTGCTTCTTGACCCACATACAGGTTTCTTGGGAGACAGGTAAGATGATCTGGTATTTCCATCTCTTTCAAAATTTTCTACATTGGTTGTGATCTACACAATCAAAGGCTTTAGTGTAGTCAATGAAGCAGAAGTATATGTTTTTCTGGAATTCCCTTGCTTTCTCTATAATCCAACAAATGTTGGCAATTTGATCTCTGGTTCTTCTGCCTTTTCTAAATCCAGTTTGTACATCTGGAAGTTCTCAGTTCATGTACTGCTGAAGCCTAGCTTGAAGGATTTTGAGCATAACCTTACTAGCATGGGAAATGAGCACAATTGTCCAGTAGTTTGAACATTCTTTAGCACTGCCCTTCTTTGGGATTGGAATGAAAACTGACCTTTTCCAGTCCTGTGGCCACTGCTGGGTTTTCCAAATTTGCTGACATATTGAGTGCAGCACTTTAACAGCATCCTCTTTTATGATTTGAAATAGCTTAGCTGGGATTCTATCACCTCCAGTAGCTTTATTGAGAGTGATACTTTCTAAGGCCATTTGACTTCATACTCTAGGATATCTGGCTGTAGATGAGTGACCACATTTTTGTGGTTATCCGGCTCATTAAGATCTTTTTTTGTACAGTTCTTCTGTGCATTCTTGCCACCTCCTCTTAATCTCTTCTGCTTCTGTTAAGTCCTTACTGTTTTTGTCCTTTATCTTGCCCATCTTTGTATGAAATGTTCCTTTGATATCTCCATTTTTCTTGGAGAGATCCTTATAGCTTATTTCGTATATGATAGTTTTGTGACTCAATTCCCTATCCCTATATTGCCCCTCTCCCTTCCCTATCCCCATTGGTAACCACTGGTTTGTTTTCTATATCTCTGAGCCTGCTTCATTTTTGTTATATTTACTGTTTTTTTTTTTTTTTTTTTACATTTCACATATAAGTAAATCACATACAGTATTTGTCCTTCTCTGTCTGACTTGTTTTACTTAACATAATACCCTCCAGGTCCAACCATGTTGCTGCAAATAGAAAAATTTCATTCTTTTTATGGCTGAATAGTAATCCATGTGTGTGTGTGTGTGTGTGTGTGTGTGTGTGTGTATCTCACATCATCTTTATCCATTTATCTGTTGATAGACACTTGGGTTGCTTCCATACCTTGGCAATTTGTAAATAATGCTCCTATGAACATCAATGTACATGTATCTTATCTTTTTGAGTTAGTTTTGTTTTTCTGATATATACCCAGAAGTGGAATTGCTGGGTCATATGGTAGTTCTGTTTTCAGTTTTTTTGAGAACCTTCCATACTGTTTTCCAGAGTGGCTGTACCAATTTACATTCCCACCGACAGTGTACTATGGTTTCCTTTTCTCAACATCCTCACAAACACTTTGTTATGTATTGTCTTTTTGATGATGGCCATTTTGACAGATGTGAGGTGCTATCTCATTGGGGTTTTGACTTACATTTCCCTGATGATTAGCAGTGTGAGCATCTTTTCATGTACCCATTGTCCATCTGCATTTCCCCTTTAGAAAAATGTCTATTTAGGACTTCTGTTCATTTTAAAATCAGAGTTTTTTTGGATGTTGTGTTGTATATAGCTCTTTTTTCAGTGCATGTTCTAATTATGCACAACATCTATATATACACAACATATCACAGTCTACTGCAGTTGACATTTTATCAATTTGAGGGAGTGTAAAACTTTTCCTTCCTTTATCCTCCTGCATTGATATTATTGTTTTAAACATTTCCTCTACATATATTGAGAACTGCATCAGGTAGTGTTATACATTTTGCTGTAACTCTCAGACATAATTGAGAAAGCAGTATCAGAAGGAGGGTCAATTGTATCTACCTGTATTTTTACTCTTTCCACAATTCTTTCCCCCTTATGTTATTAATACAAGATTCCTTCCATGACTATTTTTTCTACCTTGTAAACTTTCTATTCTTTTAAGAGGAGCATCTGAGAATGACTTCATTTCCCCTTCACTTCTGAAGGATATTTTCCTTGGATATAGAATTCTCAGTTGCCAACTGACAGCTCTTTTCTCTTAGTACTGGAAAAACATTGCCACCTTCTTCTGGCCTGTGTGGTTTCTATTGTTATTTGACAAAATTTTGCTCTATTAGAAAGGTATCATTTCTCTCTTGCTGCCTTCAAGGTTTTTTTTTTTTTTTTTGTCTTTAGTTTTCAGAAGTTTGATTATGATGTTTTTGTTTGAATTTCTTTGGGTTTATCCTCTTTAGGGTTTACTTACCTTCTTGAATGTAGGTTTATGTCTCTCTCAATTTTGGAAAACTTTCAACCTTATTTCTTGGAATAAATATTTTTGTAGAAAAGATTACCAGAAGTAGAATCTCTGGGTAAAATGGTTCAAACTTTTAAAAGTCACTATATATTTTCAAATAACGCTCCTAAAGTTGGCAGCAGTTTTTATTTCTGCCAACAATGCAAGTGCCTGCTTACTCACCCCTTTACCAACAGAAGTTATTATTAATCTATTAAAATTTTGCCAATATCCTAAACAAAACAATGCATTGCTGTTTTAATCTACATGTATTTTTAGTGAAACTGAGCATATTTTTATGTTCATTGACCATTTGTATTTCTTCTCTAATTGTTCTTTTCCTTGTCAGTTTTTTTGATGGATAGTTCATCTTTTTCTTGTTGATCATGCAGTTCTCTTTGTACATTTTGGAAATTATTCCTTTGTCACTTGTGTTGACAATGTTTTTAGCCAGTTTGTTGTTAGATTTTTTAACCTTGTTTTTGTTTACTTGTTTTGCCAAATACTACTTAATGTTATTGAGACTTTTGCTCAAAAATCTCTAAATTTTTGTCCTGTTTAGAAAGGTTTTCTTTATTCATGATTATAAAAATATTTTTTATATTTTATCTAATATTTCCATGATTTAGTTTTCACAATTAAATGTTGGATCCATGTGAAATATATTTTCATGTTAAAGTGAAGTAGATAAGAGCAGATGTTTCCTACCAGGTTTTAATACAGGAATGTAGTGGGGAGGGGAAAGGAGAGTTTATAACAGTTTTGTATGCCTAGGTTGGAGGGAAATATTGGAAAATGGCAGTGTCAAAGAGCTGTCTCTTCTTTTCTTAGTATTCTCTCTGAGTGCTGCCCAAAGGAAAGGTTAAGTCAACTGGAGGTTTGAAAGTTGAGAGAATTTTTTTTTAATTTTTGGAAAAATTATAATTTTTACTCAATAACTTTTTTCTTTTTGTGAAAAACTGGGAGGAAATAGGAAAAATAAATTTCTTGTTTTGTGATTTTTGTGTTGCTGTTGTTTTGGTGGATGTACCTTTTCCTCTTTTGGCTAAAGAAGATTTGTAGTGACTTGTGTTAATATATTTCCTTTATAGTGTGTACCAGTAGGCTGTTTGTCCACAGTGATGACCCTTAAAGGAAGATAACCCATTTACTTGGTTAACAAATATTTTTCAGTCATCTGTCCAGGAGACAGGTATGGGGTAGTGCTTTGTCTTTGGTCTCTGGAATCAGCCTGGTTGGGTTTAAATCCCAATCTAATAGCTTACTAACTGTGTGATCTTGGGCAAGTTACTACAAGCTCCTCTTCTGCAAAATGTGCTGTGTGCTTAGTCGCTCAGTTGTGTTCGACTCTTTGTGACCCCATGGGCTATAGCCTGCCAGGCTCCTCTGTCCATGGGGATTCTCCAGGCAAGAATACTGGAGTGGGTTGCCATGCCCTCCTCCAGGGGGTCTTCCCAACCAGGGATGGAACCCAGGTCTCCTGCATTGCAGGTGGATTCTTTACCAGCAGAGCTACCAGGGAAACCCTTCTGCAAAACAGAAACAGTAACAATTCATTGTATTGTTGTGAGTGTCAAAACAGTGTTACACATACAGTAAGCAGTTGATAAATGTGAACTCTTCTTAAAGCTAATCACTGAAGATAGAGCATAACACCTGTGGTCCTTGCAGTTGTGGAGCTTGCATTCTTGAGTGATGAGGTAGGTTCAACAATTAAAAATTGCAATAATTACTCTAAAAGAAATGTAAGGATTGAGATAAAGTATAAGGGAGTGGGAGAAGAACCCTACTCTAGATAACATGGTCAGGGAAGGCCTCTCTGAAGAGAGGATAGTTAAGCTGAGACTTTAAAGCATGAGAAAAAAAAAAACAAGTGATTTAAAGAAGAGAGGGAAGACTGTTTCTGACAGTGGGAACATCATGTGTGAAGATCCCGAGGAGTGTGATTTTCTGTATATTCAAAGTTTGGGAAGAAGATCATTATGGCTGGAATGGAGTAAATGAGAAAGAGAGTGGTATGAAATGGGGTTGGTGAGATAGATGGGACTTGTAGTCCAGGGTAAGGAGTTTGGATTTTAATTCAGTGGGTAACTACAAAAGCAGGAGAGGGACATAATTTTTGTTTTTTTAAAAAGGTTGATTGCATCATTGTATTGTATTTGCATTAGAGAAGAGCCAGATTGGAAAGGGGTAGAGCACCTTGGAGGCTTTTGACAGTGGTCCCATTGAGAGATCATGGTGGTAGTGGAGATGGAGAGAAGTGGATGGATATAAAATATATTTTTGAGGTAGAATCAACAGGACTTGCTGAAGGATTGGATTTGGGAGGTTAAGGTGGTGGAAAAGAATAGAATCAAGGATGATACCCAGGTTTCTGGTTTGATTAACAGGCTTGATATGGTACCATTTTCTGAAATGGGGGGCATTGGAGGAAGAATTAGATTTGGTGAGGTTGTGAATATGTTGAGTTTGAGATATCTATTAGACATCCAAGTGGAGATGTGGAATAATCAATTGGATTTATGAGTCTGGAGTTCAGGGCCAGCTTTTAGGTGATATTTAAAGTCATGGATTTATATGTGATAACCTAGGGAAATTAAAAAGAGACAAGGGCCTGGGATCATGTGACTATTTTCCCTTTAATGTAAAAGCTATGAGATACTATCAGTAAAAGGAGAATGGACTAATAATAAAGGTAAAAATGTAGTTTAGTAGTAGAGTATCTGTATATGCAGGAATTCTTAGATTTCATTCCTGGCATCTCCACTTTTCTCTTTCCCTCCTCAGAACATAGAGCAGGGTGATAAACTCTTCAAGTCTTTTGTCAGTTACTCATATATATTTTTCTAGCTCCCGGACCAAAGCAGGTGCTCAATAAATGCTGAATGAATTAATTAATGTACTAACGAAATAAACGAGAATACCAGTGGTAGTACCTGCTTTGCCACAATGCAGCATTTTGATATTGGGCAGTTACCAAGCATGGGGCTTCACCGGTGCCTCAGAGGTAAAGAATCTGGCTGCAATGCAGGAGCTGCAGGAGACACGAGTTTGATCCCTGGGTCGGAAAGATCCCCTGGAGGAGGGCATGGCAACCCACTCCAGTATTCTTGCCTGGAGAATCCCATAGACAGAGGAGCCTGGCAGGCTACAGTCCATAGGGTCACAAAGAGTCGGACACGACTGAAGTGACTTAGCACGCATGCATTAGCAAGCTACAATTTTCTTGTGTCTGTAAAATGGCAATAATAAAAGCACCTACCTTTTGGGACAATGTTTAAAACAATTTAAAAAGTTACAGCAATCAGCAAGAGCTAGCGTTCAATTAATGTTAGCTACTATTAGCAATCTGCACTATGGGTGCTATCCATAAAATAGGGGCAATAATTTCTGCTCTGCTTCCATCACAAGGCCATTTGTGAAGCCAGCAAGAGTTAACGTTTGACTCTATAAAAGCTTATTATTATTGTTGTTGTTATTATTTGGCTGTCCTGCGGTTTTTGGGATCTTGGTTCCCCCACCAGGGATTGAACCTGGGCCAGGACAGAGAAAGCAGCGAGTCTTAACCCACTGGATCGCCAGGCAATTCTCCAAAGCTTATTAATATTTTAATTGCTCTGGACTTCACCACGTAATGCATCCACTCTCTTCATCCTCCGGCAGGGTTATTTAAATGAAAACACATCTTTAAAGGGACCCAGTACTCCCTTTGTCAGTCCAGTCCGCTCCAACCAATGGTACTCGAAACCACGCCCCATTGGGAAGTCTATTAGCCTCAGAGTTCACTTTGAAAATATCCAGCCCGCCCCTCCTTGCTAGGCTGGCGCAAGTCTCAACGGCACGCTGATTGGCCCGTGCTGGCCAATCACCACTGCTCTTGCTCCTGGGCTGTACTTTTCAAAATTCGCTTGGATAAATTGAGATGGACGCCGGTTGCTGCAACGCGGAGCATTGCGGTCATTTCCCTGGCCTCACCTGGCCTAAGAGTGCGTCCGTGATCTTTCCTGTTCTGCCCAATCTCGATATGAGGTAGGCGCCTTTGAACTTGTACTACTTACTCGAATGTCCGGCTCTGTCGCCCGCGGGTGGGTCCTTGAGGCTCACTCCAGTCCCTGTAACTTTTTTGTCTGAATGCGTCTTGCCACGAAACTTTTGCTTTCTCCTGTCAGTCAGCAGCCTGCGGAGAGAGTCCTGTCCGAGGTTGGGTAGGGAGTGTGTATTAGAGGGTGAGATGGCAAAATAAACAAAACCCAAACTGGTTCCCGGCTTTTAAATGGAGCTGCGCATCCCTGAATCAGAGTACATTTCTGTAGTCTTTTCACAAGTGAAGCTGTACAAGATCAATTTAACCTACAAAACGTACTTAAGTTAGAGAATGCAACGTGAGGGATATCTTAAACTACAGGTTGAAGGATATGAAGGGGGATGGAAACGTGTCTTTTCTCCCTTGTTTCCAGTCAGTCCGTCAGCTGTGTGCTCAGTCGTGTCCGACTCTTTGCGACCCCATGGACTATAGCCCGCCAGGCTCCTCTATCCGTGGAATTTTCCACGCAAGAATACTGGAGTGGGTTGCCATTTCCTCCTCTCGGGGATCTTCCCCACCCAGGGATCGAACCCAAGTCTCTTGTGTCTCCTGCATTGGCAGGCGAGTGCCTTACCACCGCGCCACCTGGGAAACACCTTTGTCTCCACTAGCTAGTGATAGAAGAGAGTTAGTGAGACTTAAGATTTTCACCTTCAGTCCCATCCAGCTCTGGCTTTGTCATGGCTCTCTGCTGTGGTCCTCCTGGAATCCTAGAATGTCACAGGTTGAAGGGGTCCAAGAACAATGCTTCTTAAACTTTAAAGTGCATACAAATCACCAGGGGAAGTTAACTTCCACTTTCAGATTTGGTAAAGCCTAACTTGGCGAGTGAGATTTTAAATTGCTAACAAGCTCCCAGGTGATGCCAATATTTCTGGCCCATTGACGATGGTTAAATGTCCAGGAGACTCTGGTCTCACTGTCTCATTTTCTTAGGTGAAGGAAGGAAGCCTGGAGAGGGAAAAGGGACCTGTCCAGTGTTACTCAGCCAGCTACGGACAGGATCAGAACTACACTTTAGGCATCCTCCCCAGCTTAGTGCTGCTTTCATTGACATCATGCTGCTTTCTCTCCCCAGTGTCTTGCTGTCTGTAATCTGCCTTTGTATATAAAAAGAAGTTGCTACTGTTTCCTGAGACTGTTCTGATCTACAGTTTTGGACTTTGAGCAGTTGGGCTTCTGAACAAGCCAACTTGTCCCTGTGTGGGTTTCAACACCAGCCCTGGGATAGCCGGTGGAGCCTTTAACACTCATCAGTAGTGGAAAAGGAAAGTCTGGAAAGTGGAGAGGATTCTAATTTTCTTGTCTAAGTAAGGCTAAGGGTTCTGTAGGTAGTAGAAGTTGAGAGTGTTCTGCAGTGTCCTTTTATGAAAACATGCTTTTGGTGGTGTCAATCCCCTCCCCTCTCCTAGTGGCAGGAAAATTAGTTACTTAAGCCAGATTATTGTTCAGGATAATGAAAGTGATAAATGACCATCAGCTGAAAACTGATTTTCTCTGAGGTTTAGTCATGCTGTGATGTCATCAGCCAAAAGTTTTCTGGCCTGTTGACTCCAGTTTGATTTTTTTCTTTCCACTTGAAAGATAAAGATGTCAGAACCTGAGTCTTTGGTCATCCATAAAGAATTGTATGAGGTGTGAACAATAATAGTGGAGTGAGTGGTTTTCATACAGTCTAGTTAAGGCTGGGTTCACTCAATTTAGCTTTATTTCTGCTTGGCTGAGTTTTGAGGGATGAAATGGAAAATAGGTTTGGATTTGGAGGAAGAGAAGGAGAGTAAGATGCACCATTTATTCTGAGGACGTACCAGGTTAAGCTTTGCACGTGCAAATTTACATTTGAGCCATATAATACCTCTGCAAGTAAGAGGTGGTGCATAGCTTTTTTGCAAATGAGGAAACTGAGGCTTAAAGATGCTTAACTGGCTGATTTAGAAGCCCAATTACTTCTTTAAAAAGAAGTCTGTGGTCGTTCTAACTCCTCATTACTCCTCGTACTACCACTCTGTGGCCTTTCACTTTTTTCTGTGGGCTGTTTTGGAATCTTTTTCACATACAATCAGAGAGACATCATGGTATTTTAGAAAAGAGCCCTGGAAAGAGCTGGGTGATCTATGCTGCTTAATAGTTTGTCCTGTGTAGTAAATAACTTTTAACTCATCTGAGACTATGAAGTGGAAAGAATTATACTTGCCCTGCTTACCCTCACAGCTTGGGGAGGATTAACTGACATAATAAATGTGAAAGCACTTATTTGTACTGACTTTTCCTCACCAACAAAATGTTTAATATTGTCCATCCAAAGCAAAACCCAAGTTAGCCTTTCTCTTTTCTTCAACCTTTCTCTCAAACTGCAGTCTTCTCTGCAGTCTTCACAGCATGGTCCCAGCCTAGCTCTCAGCCTCTTTCTAACTCCTCCCAGCACATTATACTTCACACTCCAGGCACCTTGGATGTTTCCAAACCTGCTGTGCTCTACACGTTCAATCCTCTGCCTGGGCTCTGGCTTTCTTTGCCTGGAAAGCTCACCTGTCTACTTGGGAACCTTTTTATCATATTAAGTCCAGATCAAATATAGTCTCCTCTTTGAAGCCTTCCTCCACCCCCTGTCTCCCACAAGATTACTGACTTTCCATTATGTTTCTAAAGTGCTTTGTGTCTACTGTTAGTAAATCATTTGTCACATTTATATGTTGCTGTTAGAGCTGTGCCTGTGAATGCTTCTAGGATAAGATCCATGATTTATTTGTGTTTATCTCCATTGCCTGATGTATCTTGTACATAAATTTGTTGTATTGCCTTTAGGGTCTCTCTTAATGGAAGCCTGTTCTTTGTCAAATGTCATTGAACTTGGAGACTGAATATGGGTGGGTTCAGAAGGGCAGTTGTATCTGAGTGGGAAGGGTTTCTTTTATATTCAAGAACTGATTCCTCCTAATGTGCTTGTAAGACACTTAAGTGTATCATAACTTAAGTGTATCATAAGACACTTAAGTATATCACAAGTTATGATTGTGAGTTCTTAGTTTAGTTTGAGAACTCACAAGCTAAAAGAACCTTAAGGAGTATAGAATGGGGTCCCACATTGAGGTGGGGTGAAGGTAGGACTCTCCTAAGTTCTGTAATGACTGTTAAATTTTTTATGTCAAATGATTTTCACCAAGTAAGTTCCTTCTGCTATTATCTTTTGTTTTTTTTTTTTTTCACCAGTATTATCTTTTGATTTGATTTTTTTTTTTACCAGATGTCTGGAACTGGACTGCAGTTTCTTGATTGAATGCAGCCTAGAATACCCTCTGGCCTATTCTGCATGTGTGTGCATGCAGTGTATTCTTTCGCCTTCTCTGTAGCATCATCATTGCTGGGGCCAGGACCCCATGCCTTTTAAAGAACATTAACCCTACCAGTGAGCCTCCATACTATATGATTTGTCATGTTCTTGATTTTTCAACTGTTAATTTTCCTCTAGTGTTCCTAGGCCTAAGCTAGGGGCTAGGCCACAGTCCCAATACCCACAGAGGGTGGCAGGCACTGTGCTTGGCTTTTTACACAGAGTTATCTCATTTAATTTGAACAGTGCCCTGCAAAGATGCGTATACTTACCTCCATCTTGCAGATGAGATAACTGAAGCCCAGGGAGGTTAAGTCACTTGCCCATGGTTAAATGTGGTACAACCAAGATTTGATCCCAGATCTGCTAACATCGAAGTCTGTTTTCTCCTAGGGATGTTATGGAGAGACTGGGTTTTCTCAAGGATCTCCAGAGAATCAGTGATGTTTCTGGTGAATGTTTTAAAGAGTCTTTTTCTGATTGCAGCCCTGCCTTGGATAGATGCTGCTGAATCTATAAGAAATGCCACTGCCACTACCACCCCAACACTCCAAACATGAGACGAGGAACTCTCAGTCCAGCATTGTGCCCAGTGATCATGAACCATCTGAAAAGGTTAGAGCAAGCTGTCCCTCCCAGTAGTGTCTCATTTAGCCTCTTTTCTGTGTTGGCTTAGTCCCTATCCTCCCCTCTATATCTTTTGGAATATGTGTGGTTAATCTGAGAAAGTGAGAAGGCATGGCAAAGCTTGTAGTTGGAGGAGACCAGCAAATTATAACTTGGGGAGAAAGCATAAACTCTTCTTTCCCTTAAGTGCATGGCTAAGATGAAGGGTGTCCTCCACAACTTTCAAAAGCAAACAATACTCAGTTCTCATTAGTGATCCCATTTAAACTCTTATTTTCTCTGAGAGGCTCAAAGCACCTTGCCAGGTGGCTGCTTAGTACATCCTGGGGAGAGTATGATGATTAGGTCAACAAATGTATTATAATGCTTTTTACAGCTATTAAATTTGAAGAATGGGTCCATTTTGAGCCTGTTGTTTTGACCTTGTGAATAGTTTGACATTGACATTCCGAGCTTGTGATGTTCTGTGTTTGCCATCAGTCATATTTTAATCAGAATTTTACTAACACTGATGAATTGTTGCTAAGAAAGTGTTTCCTGGAGCAAACATCATTAGGCCAATTTAATTTCCTTGATTGGTTTTCTCTCAGCACAGATAAACACTTTCTAATCATTTTCATTTTTGTCTCACTAAAATGGTTTTCTCGGAGGTTAGGGAAAACAAGTGTATTTTTCCTATGTAAATTTGGCAAGAAAGATTTGATATATTGATCAAATTTTTGTTCATATCAAATTTTATGATTAGAGTTGTGCCACTCTACATTTTCTTTTGTGGCAGTTATTTTTCCAAATCCAACTTTCTCAGGGTGTATTTTGCAAATATAAATTTTATAGGATTCAGTTTCACCATTAATTTTATTTGGGGCTGGTTATTTCTGCCAGTAATATTAAGTAGGAGTGGGATAGCAGACCATAGTTAATTTCTTAGCTAATTTGTGAGAAAATAATAATTTACTCTTTGCTAATTATTTCCATTAGGATTATTTATCATTAACTAGGTGAAAGACTAATAGTTTACTTATTTCTTAGCTTGAACAGTTAAAAAACAGAAGTAATTCTTCTCGGCTCTTTCAGGATTGCTCCACTGTACTAGAATTGGTCTATTGTAATATGAATCCAATTCTCTAAGTTTCTAATCACTTACTGTGTCATGTACTAACTGTACATAATGTAAAGAGAGAAACAGAAAATAAATGGTCTGACCTCAGTGTTCTGTTTCACGTTGTAACAGCTCTCTGACATAGGTAAGGCAGAGTTCTCAATTCATAAAGTAAATCTGATACATAGGACACGTTCACCAAACAAAAACTGTTAGGGAATAGAGAAACCCTACAGTGTGATTTACCTTAACCTTTCACCCCATAGAGATAGTCTTGCTCATTTGGTAGTGGGATAAGGCATTTCAGATAAACACTAGCTAGAAAGAAAGCTCCATTCCAGAATATTCACCCTGCCTCCTTTTCCCCATTCCTCCCTTGTATACACTAAAAGGGATAAATATGAATTACCAAACTCCTTTCTTAAAATACAGAATTTTCCTTATGAGGTTTAAAATCACATTGGATCATATATGTAAAAAATACTATTTCTGCCCATTTACAGTTTATATGGACTTTTAAAAAACATGTATTCTCTTATTTGATCCTCAAATAAGTAGGTAATCTTTCCAGTTTTACTGATGAGAAGATTGAGGTTCAGAAATTAAGTGACTTTTCCAAGGTCAGTCGCTAGTAAAGGACTGATCCTGGATCAGTATCTAGGTATGTGTGTGATTATCCTTATTGAGAATGTCTTAAATCAACTACTTAACATAAGAGACACTTAAATTTTGTTAAATTATTGAACTAATTTACCTGGGAATGTCCATATTAAATTAATGACTGGGAGTTGCCAGGTGGTGGTGAAGGTCATGATTAATCTTGGCTAGGATAGGCCATAGATATGAGAGGAGTAAGAGAGAAAATTAGCTTCACCAAGCTGTTTTGCTCATTTTAAGAGTTACACTGAAGGTTGTCCTGTCTCCTCACAGCCTTGTCACCATCATCAATGATTATTACCTCCTTCAGGGACTCTAAGCAGCAGTGAGTGCCAAAACTTTCTTTTGTTGTAATTTATTAGGGTTTATTATAGGCATTCCCAATTGCTTGGCGATTCAGGCATTTCCTTGTTGAGCTCCAAAGATGACCTGAAGTCCCTGAAAAGACTGTTCACAATTGGATATACTCATTTGCCTCTTTTACTTTTGTAGAAAGATGAGAAGTACCAAGCAAAGATATCTCCATTTTCACCTCAGGGACCACTCAAAAAGAGATCAGCTTTTGAAGATCTCACCAATGTGAGTATGCTAGACTAATCCTATGGTGTTGCATAAGGTTCAAACAACCTCTTCCTTGAGGGACCTTTCTAGTTTACCAAGCCCTGACCCTCTGTAGAATGCTGAGAGCCAATTTTATTTACTGAGAGCCAATTCCAATTTTCTTTGGAATCAGTGACCCAATTTCAGAAACTGTAGGGGCTTTTCTGCTGGCACATACCATCTGTATTAATTGGTGGAGCTCTCTGAAAGCAGCAGACAGAATGATGACCAGATGTGAAATTGTAGATAGATATGAGAACTATGGAATCTTGCATTTAGGTAAAGTCCAGAGATGGCTCGACTGGCTGCCTTGGCCTTGGAGGCAAGTGTCAATACTATGGTGGATTCATTGTAGTCTAGGGCAGTGTTTATCAGTTCAGGCACTATGGGCATTTTTGAATAGGACAGCTTTTCTACTGTGTAGGACTGACTGCAACCAGCATTCCTGGCCCTTGGCATTAAGTTCCAGCAGCATCCCAGTCATATTGACAATCAAAACTGCCCTCTGATGTACAGAACCATTGATGACCACAGTTCCATTATCTGTTTTCGACTAGGGATATCTAGAAACTCAACTGTGACTAGAATTCTTGAGTTTACTTCGAAGTTACCTCCCTTCTGGTATTATTAAGGTACTAGCAAAAAATCAAATTTAATAGTTAGAATGTTACTAATTGAATATAGGTAACCTTTGGTCTTAGAAATCAGTATTAACTGATACCTCCTGAGTGTTTACCACATGCCAGGCACTATTCTAAGCATTGTCCCATGTATCCACCCACTTAATACTCATAAAATGCTATGAGGCAGACACTAAAACTAGAACCCCTTTACAGATGAAGACTTGGCTAGTGTTGGTTTTGAAGACCGTTTTATCTAGGATACAGAGAACCCTAGTGAGGCCTGTCCTGCCCTCTATAATAGAGTGTCCTTTTGTGGCTACCAGAATTCTTACTTTTACTAGATAATATTTTACTGCCTTGGGCAGGGTTGGATAAGCATTGGCAAAGTTATCTTCTTTATATCTCTGCTCTTTAGATGCCATGTGACCACTTTTGTGTTAAACCAGTCTTTCCCCCATGCAGATTACAACATGTGTAATTGTGTTACAGCTTCCTGCATAATCAGATTTACTATATACTGGTTGAAAGAGCTGCCGCCCACACAGACCTGTAAAGTTAGATTCATTTCCTGACTTATTTTACCATGGCTCTTGAAACTGTTGCGATAAGGTAGTTACATAAGTCAGGAGCAGATGCAGCCTATCTTGGTGTAGTTTCCCTTGGCCTCCAGAGTCCCTGATGGCAGTGCAAAGAAAAGTCTAACAGCATATGAGAAACTTCTCTGCTGTGTCTCAGTACTTTTTTATTTGTGAAATTTATGTCATCATCGATAAAGAACAAACAAATTAATAGGAAATACATGCTAGGACTCTCCTGGTTCTCCAACTGAATTCACCATCTGTTAGGTCACATACTCTAGGGGTAGGGAAAGCAAGGCATCCCTGGGAAGTATCTCTGCCTCTAGCTTTTCAGAAGCTCAGAAAGCCCATTTCCCCTTTTGCCTTCAAGTTCTGGTCATTTTGAATTGTCTTTGGTGCTTTCCAGAGAAAGTTCCGTCATTACAATATACCTAAGTCATTCCAGGATTGAACATTTCTGCAGATGTCTGAGCTCATCTCTTTGAGGGTTGAGGACTCCTTTCTCTCTGAATTTTGGGGATTCCCTTTATGATGATTTGCTCCTTCCTGTCAGTATTACTATGTCTTCATATCCCCATATCTGTCTTCTCCTCAGCATTCACCACAGTGAGGTTCTGGCTGGCCAAAGGAGCTGATCTGTTTTAGTTATTTAGTCTGCTATGAGTTCTCTTTTTTCCCTCTCCTTTATCCTTCCAGCATGGGAAGGACTTTTGATTTGTTAGAGCTGTTCCTGAGCCATTGGATGAGGAGATAAGGTCTATTTCCTAAATCATTTTTTGTCAGTAGGATTTTCATCTCTATTTTACTATTTCTCAGTGAAAGAATTATGGGGAAATACTGGTAAAGATCCCTTTGAGCTTAGATCTGAAAATATTAGTGCTTTGAACCTTCACATATAGCAAGTAGAAAGTTTCACTCTGGGAATTAGAGTCTCCACCTCTCTCCTGCCAAGAATGCACATCTTTTCCAATTGTGGATCTCAGCTGGACACAGAAGGAGTTTGTAAATCTTTAGGTGAAATTCAAATACAAACTGCCAAACTCTTTGAAGAGCAGAAGTGGACAACAACCTGAGGGCCTAAGAAAGAATTCTCTGCTGGATTGTTGTAGCTTATT
Source organism: Odocoileus virginianus (assembly GCF_023699985.2). Taxonomy (NCBI): domain Eukaryota; kingdom Metazoa; phylum Chordata; class Mammalia; order Artiodactyla; family Cervidae; genus Odocoileus; species Odocoileus virginianus. Next base: position 1,675,678 of record NW_027224335.1, on the reverse strand, counting down.
ATGATATGATGATACAAAGGCATAATTTTTTATATTTCATTTGGAAATAATTTCAAATTTATAATAAGTTGCAAAAATAATACAAAGAACACACATATACCTTTTACCTAGGTTCACCTATTATTAACATTTTATCTCATCTTCTTACATACATCATGGCTCTTTACCCCTAAGTACTTCAGTGTATATTACCTCAGAGAAGTACTCTTATATAACTGTAGTGCAGTCAACTTCATAAATTTACACTGATGTAATGTTTTTATGTAATTTATTGCCCATATTCCCATTCTTCCCATTGACTTTGTAAAGTCAACGTTATAAGCACTTTTCCCCCTCCAGGGAAGGATCCAGTCTAGGGTTGTTTACTTGTCATGTCTCTAGCTTCTTTTAATTTGGAATGCTTCCATAGCTTCTCTTTGTTTTTTTATGACATTTCTGAAGAATAAAGTCCCACTCAACCCCCCTTTTAAAAGTAGAACATTCCTCATTTTATGTTTTTCTAATGTTTTCATGGGATTAGATTGGTGTTATACATGACTGGAGTACTGTATAGGTGATGGTCTGTCCTTAGGGTATCACAGCTGGAGGCATACAATGTCCATCTGTCACTCATTGGTGAGGTTAATTTTGATCACCCAGTCAAGATGTTGTCTGGTTTCTCTGCTGTATAATGACTGTTTTTTTCCCTCTTGCAACTAACAGTCTGTGGGACACACTCTTAAGAGCCTGCAAATAACTGCTTTTCATCAACATGCCCCCTAGATTTAGTACCCACTGATGATTTTTGCCTAACCCAGCCTTTATGGTGATTTTTCCAGCTGTAGCTCTTGCTCCCCATTTACCAATCTGCCCTTGGCATTCTATAAGCAGAGCCTTCCCTTCTTCTCTGTTTATTATTAATATAGACTTATGAATTTTTATTTTTCAGTGGTTTGTTGTTCATTATTATATTATTTTGGTGTTCAAATTGTCCCAGATTTGGCCACTAGGTTCCCCTTGAATCTGATTATTGTGTCTTTGTGACATACTCTCATCATTTTTTTGAGCATTTTCGTTCCAGCATAACAGGATGTCTCAGACTCATCATGTGCCTATTTTTATCTCAGACAGGGAGTCAACTGTCTTTCCGAAGAGTTCCTGCTCCTTTGAGTGGGGAATAGTACTAGAGACCAAGATCTCAGTGCTAGGTGTGCTACTGGGGTATCTGCTTTTTCTGCCCTTTCTGTAGACAGAGTTAGGAAATATCTGGATGTAATACATATATTTGTTGTTCTTTTAGTCACTAAGTCATGTCCAACTCTTTGTGACCCCATGGACTGTAGCCCGCCAGGCTTCTCTGTCCATGGGATTCTCCAGGCAAGAATACTGGAGTGGGTTGCCATTTCCTTCTCCAGGGGATCTTCCTGACCCAGGGATGAAACTTGCATCTCCTGCATTGGCAGGCGGATTCTTTACTGCTGAGCCACCAGGGAAGCCCACATATACATTATACATACACACATATCTGTACTTAAAGATATATATACACACATATATCTATATATACAAGTAACACACACTCTTATATATTCAGATGTATATATACATATACCTGTGTAAGAAATCATGAGTCTACACATCTCCCATTCCAATGCACAGGATTCTTTCTTATATTCCTCAATCCATAGTTGTATGTTCCTTCTTTACAGTGAGAACCATGGTTCCCAAGATCATCAACATATTTACTCAATACTATAATACATCTAAAAGTTTCAGAATTACTTCTTCCACACTACCATAATAAACACACCTATTAAAAAGAGTTCCAGATTTGTGATATTCCCTACCACCCCACAAACTCATCCTGATTGAGGATGTATATACTGAGGGTATATAGCCTGTGTTTACTTGGATTAGCTGTTTCTTGTATTTTCTTCTGTTTTCTTTCTTTTGTCTTTCAGTGTGGTTATGGTATTTATTTGGAATATAATTAGATTCAATTTGTTTTATTTTAGAGGCATAACCTTTAAAGTGATTTTTTGTTAATGTTATTTACAGTCCTGTGATTTCTTCTACTATTTAATAGAATTAGTCATGATTAGAGTTTTTGGTGGAGCTCCCCAGAGCCCCATGTTAAATAAATATCCCCCCAGTGAGATGGGATAGATGTATCACAGATGGTGATGTGTTAGAGGTCTTCCCTGAAACGCTAGTTGATCTTGGCATTCTCAGGCAGCAAAGCCAGTTATATGGTCTTTTTCCCCCTCTGAATGTCTTATGGGGTCAAAATGGAATGTGACTTTTACAAAATATCTTTTTGGGAATTTGTCAACCAGTATGGAGATCAACACTATATCCTATGTATCTTGAAATCACTGAGGGCTGCTATTTAGCTGATATGTACCAGGACTACTGTACTGCTAGCTTCCATCATGATTAGTTGGCACCAGTACCATACTGGTTGAGAGATATTTTGATTGGTGTTTCTGAAAACACTCAAACAAGGTGTCCAGGGTGAGGACATAGGTCAGGACTTGCTTATAAGAACCACTTTTTGAGTAATTTAAGGTGTTCTCTCTCCATTTCCTCATTTCCTTGCTTCCTTCTCCTGACCAACCCCCGCCCCCCACCTTTTTTTTTAAGGCTCCTCAAAGTCAACCTGTCCAGCCCAAGAAGGAAGCCAATAATGAGTTTGTTAAAGATACTTCCAAGAAGAGAAACAGGAACACATCTGCTAATAGGTTGCCTGAAAACAATAAGATGAATATAAAAAGGTGAGTAGAGGGAACTCAGATGGCATTACTTTAGATGGTAAAGGAGAGGGAGTGACATCCTTTCGACTGCCTTTTGTCCCCATTGAGAACATTGTTAGTGAGCCACAGTGATCAGTACTATATTAACCCTGGGCGCTTAGATGGTCTAAGTTGCTCAAGAATTCTAGGCCTCTTGTCTCTCCCTCCCTCTGCCCCTCACCCCCATGTTGTGTGCATATTGAAAGAGCTGTTGTCATTGAGGATGCCAAGAGATCTTGTGTTCATATTTTCTCTCTTTTGGTGATTCAGTTCCTGACTGAGCAAGTCTGGGCTCGTGAGCATGGAGCCAATTTTCAGGGGATTCTCAGCAGCTGATTAATAGCTTGCCAGTCTGCTTATCCCATAAGCCTTAGGGGGAGGCTTGTTTCTTGTTACTCTAGAGAAAGTACTGTCTCCTTAGGCCAAAAATGTGTGTTTTCCAGCTGTTTTTAGGGAACTGATCACAGGTTCTGCAAGTAGATATGCGTATTCTCACCTAGGATTTGGGAAAAGGATTTACTCCTAGGAAAACTTTTGTTTTTCCATTTATTTTTATTAGTTGGAGGCTAATTACTTTACAACATTGCAGTGGTTTTTGTCATACATTGAAATGAATTAGCCATGGATACTCTTAGGAAAACTTTTATTGGAAGAAGAGTTAGAAAGTGGAGTAAGACCTTTCTATATCCTCTCCTCATTCCAGCGGGAATTACTTCTTTTAGGAAGAATAGATTTCCCAGTCCCCCTTTCTATCTTCCTCCCCACTGCTTCCCAGCTCCAGACACCCACCAGTCTACTATCTGTTATGGATATACCTCTGTGGATATGTCTCCTCTAGATGTTTCATATAAATGGAATCATATAGTATCTAGTTTTTTTGAGGTACTCTTGTTCAGATAGATCGTATTTACCAATAATTCTCTTTTCTTGTTCTGATTTCTAGTCATCCAGTGATTTGGTCACACCAGGTTAATCATTCTAATTGAAGTGCAGTCCTATTCAAAACAAAGCTTTGCATCTAACACATGTCAACAAATGTTTATTTTGGTCTTTTTATTACCTTCACTGGGAAAGCATCTTGTGAATAGCCTAAGGTGAAAGGAATATGATTAGATACCATGAACATTAAGTACCAGACCAACTTTCTCTTATAAGCTTTCATAAGCCTTTTATAAGCCTCTCTCTTATAATCCTCTCTCATAAGCCTTCAAACAATATTAATTTCAATCTGAGTTTCACCAGATGCCTAGTGCTGATTGACAAAGACAAATGCAGCTAGTGAGAGAGACTGATACATAAGCAAATCACTCATACAATGTGCTAAGTATTATAATAAAAGCCTTTTTATATAAATAAAGGTAATAAGTCATATATGAAAAAGCAAGATAAGGATTTCAGGGGGAATTTTTTTAGAAAAGTGTGAGGGCCTAGATCATAGAAACTATACACTATGCTACTTAGTAGATTTACTATGTTACCCATTGATTTTTACCCTCTAGTCTGTCTCTTAGGGTTGCAGTCCTTTCCCTTTCCATACATTTAGTAAGTGTAGTGACAAAATGAAATGATAGGTAAGGATTCTAGGAACTGCATTCTTCTCACCCAGACATTGTTTCCTTTGCAGATATGATGTAGAGCTCTCACCAGTAGTAGTCTTAACCACCATGGTGCCAAACAGTATAGATAATCTGCTCACCCTTGACATGTCTACCAGCTCTAAGACACCCAATACTGAGGAAGCATCTCTTTTCAAAAAGCCATTCGTTTTAAAAGAGGAACCCACTTCTGAGGATGCAGTCCTCATGAAGAGGTCATTATCTTCAAAGAAGTGCACAAATCCAGGGGTAATGTCCCTCTTGCAGAAGCCACTGTCCTTGCAGGGGAAGAGTGACAGTGATGTTGTACAGCCAATGACTTTTGGGAAGAAGCGTAAAACCAAGGAGGCAGCCATCACCAACAGGACATTATCTTTAAAGAATGTGTGCCGATATCAGGGAAAGCAGTCCTGCTCGGGGGAGGAGTTGGCTTTGCAGGATGTCAGTGTTGAAGAGGATTCTTCCTTTATGGAGCTCCAGAATGTTAGGAAGAAGCCTAAAACTGAGGAAGCAACCTCCACCAACCCATTATCATCTTTAAAGAAAGAGTGTACCACTCAGAGGAAGATGTCCTATAGGAAGAATCCTCTAGTACTGCAGAAGACCACCTCTGAAGAAAAGCCACTCACTAAGGAGTCTTTTAAGAGAAAGCCTACCGCTGAGGAGTCCTTTTTCCAGGAACCACCTGCATTGCAAGAGAAGCACACCTCTGAACAAGAATTATCCATCTTGAAGAAATCATTGGCCTTTCAGGAGAAGATTGGCACTGAAGAGAAATCTCTTTTTAAGGAACCATTGGCTTTTAAGAAGCAATCTACCACTGAGGAGACAACCTTCACCACGAAGCCATTACCTTTAAAGAAAAAGTGCACTACTCAGAGTAAGAGGAAGATGACTTACTTGAAGAAGCCATTAGTATTGAAGAAGACCACCTCTGGAGAGAAGGCACTCATTAGCCAGTTACTCTCCTTTGAAAAGAAGCATACCTCTAACGAGGAGTCCTTCTTCCAGGACCTCTCAGTGTTGGAAGAGAAGCATACCACTGATGGAGCAGTGACACTTTTGAAGAAGCCATCGGCATTGCAGAAGGAAGATGGTGAAGATGATTTTCTTATGGAGCCACTTTCCTTTAGGAAGACTCATACTACTAAGGAGGCAACACTTCCCAAGAAGCCACTAATTTTAAAGAGGAAGCATACTACTCAGGGGAAGATGTACCACTTGAAGAAGCCACTAGTATTGCAGAAGGTCACATCTGAAGAGAAGTCACTCGTTAAGGAGCCATTACCCTTTAAGAAGCCACCTACCACTAAGGAATCCCTTTTCCAAGAGCCATCAGCGTTGCAGGAGAAGCACACCATTCTAGAGGAGGCATCCATCTTGAAGAAGCCCTTGGTCTTGCAAAAGACTCCAACTGAGGAGGAATCACTTAAAAAGGAGACTTTGACTTTTAAGAAGTTTACCATTGGGGAGGCAACCTCCACCAATATGCTGTTATCTTTAAAGAAGAAGTGTACCACTCAGGGTAAGTCCTGTTTGACCAAGCCACTAGTATTGCAGACCATTTCTGAAGAGAAATCACTCATTAAGGAGCCTACCATTGAGGTGGAGTCCCTCTTGAAGGAACCTTCTGCACTGCAAGAGGAGCACACCACTCAGGGGGATGTGGCCCCCTTGAAAAAGCCATGGGCATTACAGGAGAGAACAGATAGTAAAGATGAATTCCTTATGGAGTCACTGTCATTTAGGAAGACACATACCACAAATGTAGCAGTCTCTACCGAGGAGTCATTATCTGTAACGAAGCAAACATGTGCCACTCCAATAATAATGTCTATCTGCCAAGAACTGTTGGATTTGCAGAATATGATTGCTGAAGGTAAGAATTCCTTTATGATGCCAGTATCAGGTAGGAAGAAGTCTTCAACTGATGAGGCAGTTCTTACCAAGACACCATTATCTCCAAATATGAGGCAAATCACTCAGTGGAACACGGTCATAGAGAAAACCACCTCTGAAGAGAAGTCACTCTTTAAGAAGTCGTTGCCCTTAAAAAGAAAGTCTACAACGGAAGAGGGGCTCCTCTTCCAGGATCCATCTGTATTGAAAGAGAAACACACCTCTCTGCAACAAGCGTCCCTCTCAAAGGAGCCATTGACCTTACAGGAGAATATCACCACTAAAGAACAATCATATATCAAGGAACTGTTGACCATGGAGAAGTCCTTGGTCTTGGAGAATACTGATACCAAAGTGGACTTCTTGAAGATGCCGTTGGCTTTGCAGAAGAAAAGCACCACTGAAGAGAAATTCTTTTTTGAGAAACCATTGGTTCTGAAGGAAAAGCTCTCCCCTGAGGCAGCAGCCAGCATAGAGGGACAATCATCTTTTAAGAAGCAGCCCACTGCTCAGGGAGAGGTGTTCCTCTTGAAAGAGCAGTTGACCTTGCAAGAGAACATCACCAGTGAAGAGGAGTGCATTATTAAGCAGCCACAGGCCTTGCAGGAGAAGCCCAGCATTGAAAAGGACACCATCCTGAGGGAGTCCTTGGCCTTGCAGGAGAATTCCACGATTGAGAAGGAGGCTGTCTGGAAGGAGCCATTGGTCTTGCAAAAGACTATCACTCACAAAGAAGACACCTTTCTCCAAGATTTCACCCTCCAAATTGAAACCAGCCCTGATGCCACCCCTGAATCTGGAACAGGCTTGTCCAACACCATCATCATGTCGTGCAGTACCATAAGCAAGTCCAGTACTTGTGAATCCAATTCCAGTAAACCTTTCTCATCTGGTGACAAGAGATCACAGCAGGAGGTATTCTGCTTTCTTTCTTCTTAAATTAGATGAAGTGTTCTTTGTTGTCCTGGAGGTTGCTGCTAGCAAAGAGATTTTTTTTTGCCTTCCTAAGCAATTGAGTTGTATATAGTAAGTGATATTAAACCAAACTGGCCTTGTAGAATCTCTTGACTTCATGATTGGCATAGTGATATACCTGAGCCATTAGAAAGTATTTATTATTCCAGGGACACCCTCAAGGGTCTGGAATACTCTGTGTGTATGTATTTCAGTAGTGGTTAGACAATTTCAGGAAATTGCCTTTCTTAGTAATTGCAATCTGCATTACATAGTACCTTAGCTAAAGATGAGTTAAATTCACAGAGGCATCTTCTAAGGAAGATGGTTTATAAGTTGTAAATTAGAAGGAAAATGAGATGAGATTTGGTACTTGGGAGGAGAAACAACCTGGATGTAGGCAAAATAACCCAGTTAAAGGTATAGAAGGGAGGAAAAGGCTAACAAAAAGATGAACTGGGCTCAATCAAAGCATTGAAACGTAACAGGTGACATAAGCTGGAAGATTGTAAGATCACAATGTCTCTCTTGGAGAATCTTGTGCTTACCTGTAATAATAGTGCCTGGTTCTTAGGGCAGAGCAGGTATGTACAAGGATTAAGTATTTCTTGGTTACTTAACAGTATGAGGATTACAGGGCAAAGACTTGAGCTGAAGATAAAAGTGAGAAGAAAGGAGTAATTTTTTATGTGTGTGTAAGCTTCTCTTGGAATCTTTCTCCTAATATGTCTTTTTGATGATTTCCAAGCAGGTGACCCCACTGGGGGATACTGACATAGACTGCAGTGATCCATTTTTCAGCTCAGTATATGCTAAGGATATCTTCAGTTACATGAAGAAAAGAGAGGTATGTAGGGGATGGGGGTGAGGGAAAATGATTTTCCAGTTCTCATTTCCTTACCATACATCTTTCAAATGCAGCTTTAAAGGGGAGATAATAATGATGAGGAAAATAATAACAGTAGCAACTGACATCTTCTGGTAGCATACTATGAGTTAAAAATTGTGCTAAAGGATTTATGAACATTATCTTGTTTAATTCTCCCAATAGCTTCATGATGGTAGGTATTATTATCTCCTTTTTATAGTTGGGGGAAACTGCTCAGTCAAAACAGCTAGTGTGTGGTAGATCTGGGATATGAACTAAAGTCTGATTACCTTAGAAACCATAAGCCTGCACCTCTAATTGCTTAGGAGGTAATCTCAGACACAAAAATTGTCAAGCAGGCCCTTTCTGAGTGACTGCTTTTAGAGATCTTTCCCCTTCTCTATGCAGTTTTCTGGCATTGCATATAAAACCAGACTCTCTGTTCCAGCTCTCCAACCTGGTAAAATTTTCTTTCTCCTTTCAAATCTGCCAGTCTCCTTTACCACTAATGTTCATCAATTCCAAATTTTCTTATCTCTCTCAGTGGAACAGATGGGACTAGGGTTATGTACTAACTAGAATTTTAGCAGGCCATTCATAAGAGGAATGATGAATGTCTCATCTTCTCTCTAGAGACATGGTAATAGATGAACTGACTCCAGAGCCTGTACTTTGTCTAGTATATCTTGGAAGAAGCAAGAGATAATTTTGCTATACTAAAAGTGTGGGCCTTAGCTCAGCAGTATTGGTTTCACTTAAAATCTTGTTAGAAATGCAGAAACCCAGACTTTCTAAATTTTAAATATCCTCAAGTATCTTTCAAATATGTATGTTAAAGTTTGAGAAGGACTCCTCTATACAGAATGGTATTGTGGTTTTGATTGAATTGCAAAGGGGCAGAATCTTGTTGGTATTCATCTATAGTCATAGGTGTATTCCTGCCTATATTTCATATTCTGCTAGACACCTCAATATCCACCCTGACACTTGAATATCATGTGTGTTCATTTCCCAAGGATAACTGACCTTGTCTGGGAAAAGATACTTTGCTCTGCCTCTATCTGATACCAGCTAAAAATAATTAGTTAGAACTGTGAAGAAATTACTTATGTTAAGTTATAATTTGTTTTTAGATATTGCATATAGTTTTTCCTAAGTTATAATTTTGAACTACAAGAAGAGTTTATCTGTTAATATTTCTTTCTTACTGCCAGGAAAAGTTTATACTTAAAAAATATATGACCAGGCAGACTGATATCAACAGTAACATGAGGGCCATTCTTGTGGACTGGTTGGTGGAGGTGCAGGTAAGCCTGACAACTGCTGCCTTAAGGGGCTGCTATTCTCTTTATTGATTATTCACTCAGCATTGCCAGGTCTCAAACACAGTAAAAATTTACTCGGTCTCCAGTGCTGAATAAGCCAGGATTCCTGCCCTCAGAAAGCTTATGACCTAGAGGGCAAGATAAGACTTGGCAGGTAGAGAAGAATAATGCAAAGTAGAATATACTAAGTAATATAAGAATGCTGTTAATAAGACACTGTGAGAACCCAGTGGAAGGAGAGAGATTTCTAGAAATGGTAATCATGCTATGGTAGTTCAGTCATTTTCAAAATCTTGTAGAAGTATATGTAATGATTGGATAAGGGTCAGTAACAAAGTCTTTCAAGCTTTGGATGGGATGAGTAAATAGGAAGGACAGTATAGCCCCAAACAGGGCAGATGGCTGTTTGTTCAGAATTAGCTGTTGAGGGAATATTGTTGTGAATACTTAATTATTACTTTACACTAATGAAGGTGTATAGTACCTGGATGTTGTAGGTGTCAGTGAATATTTGTTGAATGAATAGAATTGAAGGGGTTTCTCTGGAGTTTGCAAGGAAATAAAAGGCATAGTCTGTGCTCAGCAGAAGAAAAGGTAATATTGTTAAATATCCTTTAAATACCAGAGTAATGGTTCAGGCTCACTTTGGAGTGACAAACCAGGGAAATGTGGTAGACATGGTATATTTGAACATCAGCAAAGCATGAAAATGTCATTCTATGGAAATGATGAAAAATAGTAAATTAGATAAAATAGAATCTGAACAAATCTTAAATAAGTAAAATTGATCACAAATATTGCTGATCATTACCAAACAAGAAACAGATTTCTAGTAGACTGTCAGTGGACTTTGTTTTGATCAATATTTTTTATAAATGATATAGATGAGAACAGAGATCATCTCATCAAATTCACAGATGACATGAAACTAGGAGTAGTTATTTGTTGTTGTTTAGTTGCTGAGTCATGTCTGACTCTTTACAGATACCAGCTGGAATGAAGAACTGAATTTTTTAAAAAAAGTTTTTGTTATTTTTATTGCACAAAAATTCACATTTATTATAGCCAAGTAAGAAATTATAATTACTTATGATCCCACAACCTACAGAGTGTTAATATTCATGTGTGTTTATTATCCCCCCATTTTTAAAATGCTACACAGATCACAGAGTCAGATGCCCAGGTCCTGTCTGAGACTTATCATATATTTTTTAAGTTCCATAAGCCATGCTAATGTTACCTTTGGTAGAGAATCACAGTTGTAGAAAATGTGTTCCTATATATATTATTTTTTGTAACTTTAATTTTTATATCTTAAAATAATTAGTAAAATTGACTTTTGGTATACAGTTCTATGAAATTTTAACATTTTGAAATAATAGATTCACAAAAAGTTACCAAAAAAATTAGTAGGTAGAGAGGTCTTGTGTACCCTTCACCTGGTTTCTCTCAGTGGTAACATTTTGCATAACTGCCATATAATATCACAGTCAAGGTCCAGAGGTGTTGTTTATATTTTACCAGTTTACATGCTCTTATTTGTGTGTGTGTTTAGCCTATATAATTTTATCACGCATGTAAGTTTCATAAGCACCATACCACAGTTAAGATACAAAATTGTTCCATCACCAGAATGATCCCTTGTTTTACTCTTTTATAGCCACAACCATCTCCCTCCCCTCACCTTCCTGTCCCTGGAAACTTCTAATTTGCTTTCCATTTCAGTAATTTTGTGATTTCAGGAATGTTATATAAATGGAATCATATACTGTGTAACCTTTTGGGATTGACTTATCACTTAGCATAATTCCTTTGAGATCTATACAAGTTGTGTGTATCAACAGTTCATTCCTTTTCATTGCTGAGTAGTAGTCCATGGTATGGATGTTCCAAGGTTTGTTTAAACCTTCCCCCATTGAAGGACATTTTGAGTTGTTTCCAGTTTCTGAGATTGTGAGAAGAATGTCTATAAACATTAATGCACAGGGTTTTATGTCAATATGTTTTCATTTCCAACATAAACACCCAGGAGTGGGATTTCTGGGTCATATGATAAGTGTATGTTTAATTTAATGAGAAAGTGCTACGGGGTGACTATCATTTTGCATTCTTAACTGCAGTATATGAGAGTTCTAGCTGCTCTGCATCCTTGTTAGCACTTAGTATTGCTCATTTTTAAACTTTGGCCATATAGATGTATAGAGGAATCTCACCATAGTTCTAATTTGTGTTTCCTCAAGGGCTAATAATGTTGAACATACTTACCTGTTTGTATGAAGTCGTCTTTGATGAAATGTCTATATATTTTGCCCAGTTTTAAATTGGATAGTTTATTTTCTTTGTGTCAACTTATGAGAGTTCCTTATATGTTCTGGTTACAAATCCTTTGTTGGATGTGTAATTTACAAATATATCCCACCATTTTTTTTATTATTATCTGTGTCTTTCATAGAGCAAAAGTTTTTAATTTTTATAAAGTTCAATTTTTCTATGTTATCTATGCTTAGTCGCTCAGTCATGTCTAACTCTTTGCAACCCTATGGACTGTAGCCCGCCAGGCTCCTCTGTCCATGGGGATTCTCCAGTCAAGAATACTGGAGTGGGTTGCCATGCCCTCCTCCAGGGGATCTTTCCAACCTAGGGATTGAACCCAAGTCTCCCACATTGTGGGCGGATTCTTTACCATGTGAGCCACCAGGGAAGCCTTGTGCTTTTTGTGTCATGTTTAAGAACTCTGCTTAAACCTAGGTCATGAAATTTTCTCCTATATTTTGCATGAATGTTTTAAAGCTTTAACATTAAATCTATAATCCATTTTGAGTTGAATTTCTATAAGGTATAAAGGTTTTGAAGTCAGTTCATTGTCTTGCATATGGTTGTTAACTGTTCTAACACCTTTTGTGGAAAAATATACTTCTCCACTGAATTGCTTTTGGACCTTTGCCAAAAAACAATTTGCCTTATTTGTGCGGGCCTATTTCTGTATTTATTTCTACATTCTGTTTCATTGATCTGTGTGTCTTTCTCTTTGCCAACATCACAGTCTTTATTTCTGTAGTTTTATAATATTAAAACTAGGTAATGTGATTTTTCCAACTCTAGACTGTCTTTTTTTTTTTTCAAAATTGTTTTAACCCTACTTAGTTTTGGAATATCATTCTTATATATTTCTGGATTACATTTGCTAATATTTTGTTGAGGATTATTGCATCTCTGTTTATGATGGATGTTGGTCTGTAGTGTTTTTTTCTGTTTTTTGGTACTGACTTCTGGTTTTGGTATGAGAATGATACTGGTTTTATGAAATGATTTGGAAAGTATTTTATTTTCTTGAAGACATGTGTAGAATTGATGTTTTATTCTTTCAATGTTTAGTAGGATTCACAAGTAAAACCATCTGGCCCTGAAGGTTTTTCTTTTCTCTGAAGAATTTTATCTAAGAATATAATTTCTTTAATAGTTATGTGATTATTCAAGTTATTATATCAGATGACTTTTGGAAGTTTGTGATTTTCAAGGAATTGGTCCTTTCATTTAAGTTGTTGAATTTATGTTCATAGCATTTGCTGATTATTTAGTTGTTCATCCTTGATATTTAGTAATTTGTGTCTTGTCTCTCTTTATCAATCTTGCTCAGAGTTTATCATTTTTATTGATCTTTTCAAAGAACCAGATTTTGGTTTCATTTGTTTTCTCTATTTTTCTATTATCAGTTTGACTGATATCTGCTTTAATTTTAACAGTTTCCTTTCTCTTGCTTTGGATTTAATTTGCTCTTCTTTTCCTAGTTTGAGGTAGAAGAGTAGATTATTGATTTCAGACTTCTTTTCTTCTTTAAAAATATTTATTTATTTATTTAATTTTTGGTAGTGCTGTGTCTTTGATGTTGCACAGACTTTCTCTAGTTGCAGTGAGCAGGGGCTACTCTCTAGTTGTGGTGCATTGGTTTTTCATTGTGGGGGTTTCTTTTGTTGTGGAGCACAAGCTCTAGGGCAAGTGGATTCAGTAGTTGTGACACACTGGTTTACTTGCCCCGTGGCATGTGGGATATTACCAGACCATGGATCAAACCCATGCCCCCCGCATTGGCAGGCCAATTCTTAACCACTGGACCACCAGGATGTCCTAGGACTTTTCTTCTTTTCTAATATAAGCACCTAATTGCTATAATTTCTCCTTAAGTACCACTTTTAACTGCTTGAACTATTTAGAAGTTTGTTTAATCTCTAAGTGTTTGGAGATTTCACTATTATTTTTCTGGTATCAATTTGTAGTTTAATTCCACTGTGATCAAAGAAAACAGTTTGTATGATTTTTAATTATTTTAAAAAAATTTAAGGTTTATTGTTCAGGATATGGTCTGTCTTGGTGAATGTTACATGTGCACTTGAGAAGAATGTATATCCTGCTGTATTGAATGGAGTGAGTGTTCTATAAAATGTCAGTTAGATTCAGTTGGTTCATGTTGTTAATTTCCTTATTATTTTTGCTGATTTTCCATGAACTAATTCTGTTACTGAGAGAAGAGTATTGAAGTTTTCAACTATGATTATGAATTTGTCTATTTCTCTTTTCAGTTTTGTCACTTTTTTTCTTTGTGTATTTTGAAAATCTGTTGTTTGGAGCATATGAGCATATATTCTTAGGATTGTCATGACCTCTTCATAGTTCTTTATGACTTGCTTTTTTTTTCCTCATGTAACAATGCTCATGTAATTGCAAATATCTTTCTAGTTAAATTGACATTTCTACATCAGTTTTGTCAACTATGTAGTATTCTGTTTTCCCATCTAAGTACTAACCAGGCCCAACCCTGCTCAGCTTCCAAGTTCAGATGAGATTGGGTGCATTCAGGGTGGTATGGCCTTAGACTGTAGTATTCTATTCTTCAACTGGAATTATTTACTCAGCCTCCTATTAATGGACATATAGGTTATTTCCAATAACCCTGTAGTGAACATGCATATATTTGCATTGGTCATAAATGTACTTTTGTTTTTCTGGAATAAATTACTAGGAATAGAAGTATTAGACCAACACAATGCATATTTAAATTTTTGTGGGTGTAGGAAACTGTTTTGGGGGGCTCTCAATAAATATTTATTGCTTTAAAAAATTGAATTTACCCAATTGTGTATAGACAACTATGCTTCTGAAGTGTCTTGCCCAATTGTACTTTTCAGTTCAGTAAGTTCAGTCACTCAGTTGTGTCCTACTCTTTGTGACCCCATGGACTGCAGCACGCCAGGCCTCCCTGTCCATCACCAACTCCTGGAGTTTACTCAAACTCATGTCCATTGAGTCGGTGATGCCATCCAACTATCTTATCCTCTGTCATCCCTTCTCCTCCTGCCTTCAATTTTTCCCAGCATCAGGGTCTTTTCAAATGAGTCAGTTCTTTGCATCAGGTGGACAAAGTATTGGAGTTTCAGCTTCAGCATCAGTCCTTCCAATGAATATTCAGGACTGATTTCCTTTAGGATGGACTGGTTGGATCTCCTTGCAGTCCAAGGGACTCTCAAGAGTCTTCTCCAGCACCACAGTTCAAAAGCATCAATTCTTTGGTGCTCAGCTTTCTTTATGGTCCAACTCTCACATCCATACATGACTACTGGAAAAACCATAGCTTTGACTAGACAGACCTTTGTTGGTAAAGTAATGTCTCTGCTTTTTAATATGCTGTCTAGGTTGGTCATAGCTTTTCTTCCAAGGAGCAAGAGTCTTTTAATTTCATGGCTGCAGTCACCATCTGCAGTGATTTTGGAGCCCCCCAAAATAAAGTCAGCCACTGTTTTCACTGTCTCCCCATCTATTTCCCATGAAGTGATGGGACCAGATGCCATGATCTTAGTTTCTTTCTGAATGTTGAGTTTCAAGTCAACTTTTTCACTCTCCTCTTTCACTTTCATCAAGAGGCTCTTTAGTTCTTCACTTTCTGCCATAAGTGTGGTGTCATCTGCATATCTGAGGTTATTGATATTTCTCCCGGCAATCTTGATTCCAGCTTGTGCTTCTTCCAGCCCAGTGTTTCTCATGATATACTCTGCATATAAATTAAATAAGCAGGGTGACAATATACAGCCTTGATGTACTCCTTTCCTGATTTGGAACCAGTCTGTTGTTCCATGTCCAGTTCTAACTGTTGCTTCCTGACCTGCATACAGATTTCTCAGGAGGCAGGTAAGGTGGTCTGGTATTCCCATCTCTTTCAGAATTTTCCACAGTTTGTTGTGATCCACACAGTCAAAGGCTTTGGTGTAGTCAATAAAGCAGAAGTAGATGTTTTTCTAGAACTCTCTTGCTTTTTTGATGATCCAGTGGATGTTGGCAATTTGATCTCTGGTTCCTCTGCCTTATTCTAAATCTAGCTTGAACATCTGGAAGTTCACAGTTCACACGTACTGTTGAAGCCTGGCTTGGAGAATTTTGAGCATTACTTTGCTAGTGTGTGAGATGAGTGCAATTGTGCACTGAAAGTTTGAGCATTCTTTGGTATTGCCTGTCTTTGGGATTGGAATGAAAACTGACCTTTTCCAGTCCTGTGGCCACTGCTGAGTTTTCCAAATTTGCTGGCATATTGAGTACAGCACTTTCACAGCATCATCTTTTAGGATTTGAAATAGCTCAACTGGAATTCCATCACCTCCACTAGCTTTGTTCATAGTGATGCTTCCTAAGGCCCACTTGACTTCACATTCCAGGATGTCTGGCTCTAGGTGAGTGATCACACCATTGTGATTATCTGAAGATCTTTTTTGTATAGTTCTTCTGTGTATTCTTTCCACCTCTTCTTAATATCTTCACTTCTGTTGGGTCCATACCATTTCTGTCCTTTATTGAGCCCATCTTTGATGGCAAGAGTGAACATCAGCGAACTAAAGTGGATTGGAGTGGGTGAGTTTAACTCAGATGACCAAAATTAGAAGAAATGGAATAGCCACCATAGTCAACAAAAGAGGCCAAAATGCAATCTTAAAAATGACAGAATGATCTCTGTTTTCAAGGCAAACCATTCAATATCACAGTAATCCAAGTCTATGCCCCGACCAGTAATGCTGAAGAAGCTGAAGTTGAATGGTTCTATGAAGACCTACAAGATCTTCTAGAACTAACACCCAAAAAAGATGTCCTTTTCATTATAGGGGACTGGAATGCAAAAGTAGGAAGTCAAGAAATACCTAGAGTAACAGGCAAATATTCCCTTGGAGTGCAGAATGAAGCAGGGCAAAGGCTAATAGAGTTTTGCCAAGAGAACGCACTGGTTATAGCAAACACCCTCTTCCAACAACATAAGAGAAGACTCTACACATGGACATCACCAGATGGTCAATACCGAAATCAGATTGATTATATCCTTTGCAGCCAAAGATGGAGAAACTCTATACAGTCAGCAAAAACAAGACCAGGAGCTGACTGTGGCTCAGATCATGGACTCCTTATTGCCAAATTCAGACTTAAGTTGAAGAAAGTAGGGAAAACCATTCAGGTATGACCTAAATCAAATCCCTTACGATTATACAGTGGAAGTGAGAAATAGATTCAAGGGATTAGATCTGATAGACAGAGTGCCTGAAGAACTATGGATGGAGGTTCATGACATTGTACAGGAGGCAGGGATCAAGACCATCCCAAGAAAAAGAAATGCAAAAAGGCAAAATGATTGTCTGAGGAGGCCTTACAAATAGCTATGAAAAGAAGAGAAGTGAAAGGCAAAGGAGAAAAGGAAAGATATACCTATTTGAATGCAGAGTTCCAAAGAATAGCAAGGAGAGATAAGAAAGCCTTCCTCAGTGATCAATGCAGTTGTACTTTTACCAGTACTCAATAAAAGTGATTATTTTCTCATAATCTTAGCAACATCAGATGTTATATTTTTTAATTCTGATAAGTGACATTTGGAAGGACTGATGTTGAAGCTGAAACTCCAATACTTTGGCCACCTGATGTGAAGAGCTGACTCATTTGAAAAGACCCTGATGCTGGGAAAGATTGAGGGCAGGAGGAGAAGGGGACAACAGAGGATGAGATGGTTGGATGGCATCACCGACTCAATGGACATGGGTTTGGGTGAACTCCGGGAGTTGGTGATGGACAGGGAGGCCTGGCGTGCTGCGGTTCATGGGGTTGCAAAGAGTCGGACATGACTGAGTGACTGAACTGAACTAAGTGACATTTTTAATGTATTATTTCAGTATGATGTATAGGAGCATTGACATTTTAAGTAGTCAGGTCTATCAATTATTACCTTTATGATTTTAAGATTTGATTCTCGTAGAAAAGCCTTCTTCAGTCATAATTATATAAGTATTTCTCTGAATTTTTCTAGAACATTTATAGTTTCATGTTCACATTTAAATCTTTATCTGAATTTTATTTTGGTTTTGGTGTCAGCCTTTATACACCATTCTCCAAGCCAGTTCTTCTTATTCTAATACCATTTATTGTTTTTCATTAGCTACTGGTTTGAAATGACATCTTTAAATACATACACTTGGCTTTGTTAATGGTCTTTTCAATCTATTCTTTGGTATGTTTATCTATTCTAACACCAGTGGTATGCCATTTTTATTATTATAGTTTTTTTTTAATACATATATTACCTCTTTACTAATCTTTTACAAAGTATTCATGGTTGTTCTTACACATTAATTGTTCCAGGTGAGATGTAGAAAAATTTTGTCAGGTTCTCAAAAATAGCCTGTTGGGATTAATTCAAGGAGAATTAAAAAATAAAAAAGGAGAATTCACAGATTTTACAATATTGAGTTTTCCAAGCCAGTTATGTTGTATCTATCTTGTTATCAGGTCTTCTTTTACAATATTAAGTTTTAAAAGATTCTCTTCATATCGGTCTCACTGACTTAAAAATGTTTTTCTTGGGTATTGAGGAATTTTTAAATGTTATGGGTGTTATATTTAAAATATTTTATTTTATTCATTTATTTTTGGCTGTGCTGGCTCTTCATTGCTGCTTGAGGGTTTTCTCTAGTTGTGGTAAGCAGGGGCTAGTCTCTAGTTGCAGTGCATCGACTTCTCATTGTGGTTCGTTCTCTTGTTGTGGAGCATGGGCTCTAGAGTGTGCAGGCTTCAGTAGTTGCAGCTTGTGGGCTCAGTAGTTGCAGCTCTCAGGCTCTGGAGTCCAGGCTCAGTAGTTGTGGTACATGGGCTTAGTTGCCACATAGCATGTGGAATCTTTCTGGACCAGGGATTGAACCCATGTGCCCCCTGCATTAGCAGGTGGCTTCTTAACCATTGGATCACCAGGGAATTCCTATCCTTTTTTCCTTAATTTAAAAATTTATTGCTAGCATATTAAGAAAGAAATTAATTTTTTCTATATTTTGTGTTCATCTACTCTGCTGAACTTAGTCATGGTTTATTTAATTTACTCTTGGATTTGATGTACTTATACTTCATTTAGAATTTTGCTTCTATAATCACACATACATGCATGCTAAATCGCTTCAGTCATGTCCAACTCTATGCAACCCTATGGACTGCAACCTGCCAGGCTCCTCTGTCCATGGGATTCTCCAGGCAAGAATAACTGGAGTGGGTTGCCATGCTCTCTTCCAGGGGATCTTCCTGATCCAAGGATCAAACCCACGTCTCTTATGCCCCCTGCATTGGCAGGGGGGTTCTTTACCACTAGCACCACCTAGAGATTCCTTTATAAGTTTTTGGTGTAAAGGATGCTATTTGTATTCAGTTTTGGTACCAGGATCACTCTAGCTTATTAATTAATAAGGGAAATTAATTAATTAGGGAAATTTTCCTACAGTATTAAATTTAACACAGGAGTTACATTTTCCTTGAAGAACTTGCTCATGAACTCATTGAGGTGTGATGCTATTTGTGTGTTTCATTCTTTGGTAACTTTTTCTAATAACATTGATGGTTATTGGCCTCCTAAGGTTTCATTTTTTAACTGGAGGAAAATTGCTTTACAATGTTATGTTGGTTTCTGCCATACAACAATGCAAATCAGTCATAATTATACATATATCACCTCCCTCTTAAGCCTCTCTCCCCTCCCCCATCCCACCCCTCTAGGTCATCACAGAGCACCAGGCTGAGCTCCCTGTGTTATATAACAACTTCTTACTAGCTATCTATTTTATCCATGGTAGTATATATATGTCTATGTTACTTTTTCCATTTGTCACACACTCTCTTTCCCCCACTGTATCCACAAGTCCATTCTCTACATCTGTGTCTCCATTCCTTCCCTGCAAATAGGTTCATCAATACCATTTTTCTAGATTCCATATATGTGCGTTAATATACAATATTTGTTTTTCTGACTTACTTCAGTCTGTGTAACAGGCTCTAGGTTCATCTACCTCACTACAACTGACTCAAATTCTTTTTTTTAATGTTGAATAATACTCCATTGTATACATGTACCACATCTTCTTTATTCATTCATTCGTCAGCGGACATCTAGGTTGCTTCCATGTCCAGGAATACTGCTGCAGTTGTAAATACTGCTGCAGTTGTAAATAGTGCTGCAATGAACATTGGGGTACATGTGTCTTTTAGAATTGTGGCTTTCTCAGGGTATATGCCCAGTAGTGGGATTGCTGGGTCATATGGTAGATTTATTCCTAGTTTTTTAAGGAATCTCCATACTGTTCTCCATAATGGCTGTATCAATTTACATTCCCACCAATAGTGCAAGAGCATTCCGTTTTCACCATACTCTCTCCAGCATTTATTGTTTGTAGTTTTTTTTTTTTTTTTAATTTTGGCCATTCTGACTGGTGTGAAGTGATACCTCATTGTAGTTTTGATCTGCATTTCTCTAATAGTAATTTTGAGCATCTTTTCATGTGTTTATTGACCATCTGTATGTCTTCTTTGGAGAAATGTCTGTTTAGGTCTTCTGCCCATTTTTTGATTGGGCTGTTTGTTTTTCTGATATTGAGCTGTATGAGCTGCTTATATATTTTGGAGATTAATCCTTTGTCAGTTGTTTCATTTGCAATTATTTTCTCCCATTCTGAAGGTTGTCTTTTAATCTTGTTTATTGTTTCCTTTGCTGTGCAAAAACTTTTAAGTTTAATTAAGTCCCATTTGTTTATTTTTGTTTTTATTTCCATTACTCTAGGAGGTGGGTCAAAGAGGATCTTGCTGTGATGTATGTCAAAGAGTGTACTGCTATATTTTCCTCTAAGAGCTTTATAGTTTCTGGCCTTACATTTAAGTCTTTAATCCATTTTGAGTTTATTTTTGTGTATGATGTTAGGAAGTGTTCTAATTTCATTCTTTTATGCATAGCTGTCCAGTTTTCCCAGCACCACTTATTGAAGAAGCTGTCTTTTCTCCATTGTATATTCTTGCCTCCTTTGTCAAAGATAAGATTAAAGCCCATAAGTGTGTGGGTTTATTTCTGGGCTTTCTATCTTGTTCATTGGTGTATATTTCTGTTTTTGTTCCAGTACCATACTGTCTTGATGACTGTAGCTTCATAGTATAGTCTGAAGTCAGGAAGCCTGATTTCCTCCAGCTCTGTTTTTCTTTCTCAAGATTGTTTTGGTTATTCAGGGTCTTTTGTGTTTCCATACAAATTGTGAAATTTTTTGTTCTAGTTCTGTGAAAAATACCATTGGTAGTTTGATAGGGATTGCATTGAATCTGTAGGTTGCTTTGAGTGGTATAGTCATTTTCACAATATTGATTCTTCCAATCCAAGAACATGTTATATCTCTCTGTTTGTGTCATCTTCTGCTTTCTTTCATTAGTGTCTTATAGTTTTCTGAGATACAGGTCTTTTGTCTCTTTAGGTAGGTTTATTCTTAGGTATTTTATTCTTCTTGTTGCAATGGTGAATGGGATTGTTTCCTTAATTTCTCTTTCTGATTTTTCATTGTTAGCATATAGGAATGCAAGGGATTTCTGTGTATTAATTTTATATCCTGTGACTTTACTATATTTATTGATTAGCTTTAATAATTTTCTGGTGGCATCTTTAGGGTTTTCTATGTATAGTATCATGTCATCTGCAAATAGTGAGAGTTTTACTTCTTTTCCAAACTGGATTCCTTTTATTTCTTTTTCTTCTCTGATTGCTGTGGCTAGGACTTCCAAAACTATGTTGAATAATAGTGATGAGAGTGGGCACCCTTGTCTTGTTCCTGATCTTAGAGGAAATGCTTTCAGTTTTTCACCATTGAAAATAATGTTTGCTGTGGATTTGTCATATATGGCCTTTATTATGTTGAGATATTTTCCTTCTATGCTTACTTTCTGGAGAGTTTTATCATAAATGGGTGTTGAATTTTATATAAAGCTTTCCCTGCATCTATTGAGATGATCATATGGTTTTTATCTTTCAGTTTGTTAATATGGTGTATCACATTGATTGAATTTGCATATATTGAAAAATCCTTGCATCCCTGGGATAAATCCCACTTGATCATGATGTATGATCCTTTTAATGTGTTGTTGGATTCTGTTTGCTAGAATTTTGTTGAGGATTTTTGCATCTATGTTCATCAGTGATATTGACCTGTAATTTTCTTTTTCAGTGATATCTTTGTTTTGTCTTGGTATCGGGGTGATGGTGGGCTTGTAGAATGAGTTTGGAAGTTTTCCTTCCTCTGCAATTTTCTGGAAGATTTGAGAAGGATAGATGTTAGCTCTTCTCTAAACTTTTGGTAGTATTTGTCTGTGAAGCTTTTGTTTATTGGAAGATTTTTGATTAGTTTCAATGTCTGTACTTGTGATTGGTCTCTTCGTGTTGTCTACTTTTTATGAATCATTTTGGAAGATTATACTTTTCTAAGAATTTGTCCATTTCTTCTAGGTTGTCCATTTTATTGGCATATAGTTGCTCATAGTAGTCTCTTATGATCCTTTGTATTTCTGCATTGTCTGTTGTAACTTCTCCTTTTTCATTTCTAATTTGAGTCTTCTCCCTTTTTTCCTTGATGAGTCTGGCTAATGGTTTGTCAGTTTTGTTTATTTTTTCAACCAGCTTTTTGATCTTTGCTGTTGTTTCCTTTGTTTCTTTTTATTTCTACTCTGATCTTTATGATGTCTTTCCTTCTACTAATTTTGGGTTTCTAGTTGCTTTAAATTTAAGGTTAGGTTGTTTATTTAATGTTTTTCATGTTTCTTGAGGTAGGCTTGTATTGCTATAAACTTCCCTTATAAAGAGAAAAGAGAAAAGAGAAAAAAGACAAAAAAGGATAAAAACAGGAATCAAAAAGGAGAGAACAATCAAGCTAATAGACAAACCCATAAGTGAAAAAGAATATTAAAAATTAGACTAGCAAAAATACAAAATCAAAAACATGGAAAAAGTGCAAAATAAAGAGTACTGCAAAAATAGGAAAAAATAAAATAAGTATTTAAATATAAACTGTTTTTAAAAAGGAAGAAGATAAAAATAATTAAAGGAATACTAAAGAACAACATTAGAAGAATACAAGAAAAGAAGAATGTGCTCTAATTCCGCCATTGTCCTCTCCACATAGTGAACACCAGCCAGTCTATGTACTGAGGAAGTCCTCCAATATTTCTAGGAAGGTCTCTGGACCTGCTGTGGGGTCAGCTCAGACTCAGATCTGGCCTTACTCCAGCTTGTACTTGCTCCCAAAGTCCACAATTGCCTACAAATTCCACATACTCAGGCTAATTGTGTGCATGTAATCCGCTGCAGCTGCAGGAGTTTATTCCCTCCCTCCTCTTTTCTCACACAGCCCCTGGTCCTCCACTTTGATTTTAGACCTGCCTCTGCTTATAGGCCACCCTGTTGTGTCTGTTCCCCGCCCAAACTAGTGGGGGCAAAGGTAGCAGCTTAAAGGGTCCACTTGCTCAGTTGGGCTGTGGAGAGGGAGGGTTATGGAGGCCACAGTTGGGGTGTTCGGGGAGTGTTTGCTGGGACTCAGGCCTGCAGGAAGTTGCTAAAGTCTGAGGTGGGTCATGTGCTCTCCCACGGGAATTAGCCTTGCGTTGTATGTCCCTTGGCAGAGCCAGGCTGTTTAGGCTCCCAGGAAGGTGTGGGCAGTAACCTTTGCCTGTTTATGGCTTGGTCGCAGCTACTACCTCCGTGGTCAGGACTGCAGTGGTGGCATTTAGTCCCTGTCTCAGGCACTGCCCCTGGCTTTGAGGCTTTGGCAGTGGCCAGTCAGCTTGCATTCTCCCTCTGGGACTGTAAACTGCAGTAGCATCTAGTTCCACTTCTGGGACTCTTGCTGGCTTGGCATACTTTGGTGGCAGCCAAGCATATCTTCCTCTGGGGTCAGGCAGCTCACAGCCCTTGCTTATCCCACCTCTGGCATTCTCGCAGGTGGGTTCCTGGGATCTGTGAGCTTGGGGAGTTAGGGGTTCTTGCGGCAACAAACTCTTGCCTCTCTGGGAGGCCCAGGCTTTTTCCTGGACTCCCTCATCTGTGTTGTACTAGCCCTTCAGAGTATCTGCACAGCAGTCAACCCCAGTTCTCTCCCTGGAGCCTGAGCCCTGAAGCCTGAGCCTCAGCATCCAGCCCCCCTCTTGCCACAGTGGGTGTGCAAGTTCTTCTTGGCTGGGAAGTGCTGGCTGGCAACATCTCTGTGGTGAATTCTCTCTGTTTTGCCTTCCGAGCACCTATTGCTGCATTCCCCTTGAGGGTCTGAAGCTCTCCCCATCCCCACCCGTGCTGGGGTGTCCAAATGTGCAGAAACTTTTCCTCCTTCATGGCTCCCTCCCTGGGTGCAGGTCCCTGTTCCAAACTCCTTTGTCTCTTTTTATCTTTATCTTTTGCCCTACCTCATTCTGAGGAGATTGGCTTGCCTTTTTGGAAGTCTGGGGTCTTCTGCCAGTGTTCAGAAGGTGTTCCGTATGAGTTGTTTCATGTGCACATGTATTTTTAATACATTTGTGGGGAGGAAGGTGATCTCCCCATCTTCCTCCTCTGCCATCTTGAAAGTTGCACACCTAATGTCTTATTACTCTTCTTGAGTCATTTTTGTAGTTTATATTTCCTTAAAAATCATTGATTTCATGGATATTTTCACAGATATTACTGTAGATTGCACATGGTATTCTTTTACAATCCTTTGTAATTATTTCTTTTCTCATTCAAAATGTGTGTGATGTGTTATCTCTCTCCCATGTATTTGCATGCCTTTTCCTCAGTTTTCCTCAAAAAAGATTGATTCAGTCCTCTGGTCAAAGAACCAGCTCATGGATAAATATATGTCTTTCTTTTTAATGAAATTCATTACCATCTGCTTTCATCTTTTTATTTTATTCTTATTTTATTAAATTTTATTTGCTGTTTTTCCCTGGCATCTTAAAATGAGTGCTTAGTCTATTTAATTTTTTTCTAACTTCATAATAAAAGCCCCAAAACTATATATTTTTTTTCTAAGTAAAGTTCTGACTGTATCCTACCAGTTTTGAAAGATAGTATTGTAGCTCTCTTGTTTTTTCTCAGTAATTTTGCAATTGTTATTTTCCCTTTGAGCCAGGCTTTTTTCTTTAAGAATGATGCTTATGATTTTTTCAAATGCATTGCTTGTCTTTAGTTTGTTTGGTTTATCCTTTTATTGTCAATTTCTAGATGTATTATATTGTGTATTGAGAATGTGACCTGAGTGATAATTTCTGCTTTTTTTTAGTTAATGAGATTTTCTTCATGGCTTCAGATATAACGGGTTTTTGTAAATAGTTCACTGATGTTTGAAGAAAATATGTATTCTCTTTAGGGTACAAGAATCATTATATCAATTAATTTTGGCTTAATAATTATTATATAATTTATATGCTAATTTATTTTTTCTGCTTAACTTATCAAAGTCTAAGAGCAATGTGATAACCACCCATAATCATTGTTTAATTTTTATCCTGGCATTTCTTCACCCCCTCCATCTCACCTTAACCACTCTGTTCGATACAATTTTTTAAGCTACAAAATTAATACATGGTTAAGGTATGTGTGTATTCATATGTTTGTGTGTATGTACAAAAACAACTGTTTTACTCTATCCTTATTTCTCAGAGATAACTATAATTTAGAATGTATCTTTTTTGTCTTAACACTTCTATTAAGTATTTGACTATGATTTCTTTAAAAATGTTGAATTATATGAATAATACATGAATGCATATACATACATGCATATATAAAAATATAGCTTTTTACTGAGTGTGGGTTTTTTGACATCTTTTGTTGCATGAATAGGTCATGTGCCACTTGCTCTTTTCTCTTAATAAGTCTTAATCATCTTCCCATATAAGTATAGACCTACCTCATTCTTTTCCATATGGATATTGTTGTTGCTTACTTAACCTACCCCTTTGGACCTGACCTATTAATTGACTCTCAAGAAAGATAAGATAACCTGCATATTTTTAGTTTATTTCTTCTCCTGTTTTTAGTCAAAGTAATCTAGACTTTTAGATTCAGATTATTATTTAATATATTACCTTCCCTATAATTATTTTTACATGTCTATATGTAGATCTGTTTTCAATTTTATGTGTTATATTGTGGGTCCTTTCACTCTAAAGATTCAGTCTTTCTTTGGCTCAGAGGAAATTTTATTTATTAGTTTTCTCTCATTTTGATTTCCCGTGTGTGTGTGTATGTATCTCTCCAAAATCTGTTCTCCTTGAGTCTCAAGTTTTTATTCATTATCCTCAACTTTCTTTTTACCTCTCAGTTCTGGGAGAATTTCTTAAAGTGGCCTTTGAATCATGGATTTGGTTTTTTTCATAATCTAATATACTGTTCACTGCCTCTGTTGCATTTTATTTATGTAGCTACTTTTTCCGGAGAAGGCAATGGCACCCCACTCCAGTACTCTTGCCTGGAAAATCCCATGGACAGAGGAGCCTTGGTGGGCTGCAGTCCATGAGTGGCTAAGAGTCAGACACGACTGAGTGACTTCACTTTCATTTTTCACTTTCATGCATTGGAGAAGGAAATGGCAACCCACTCCAGTGTTCTTGCCTGGAGAATCCCAGGGATGGGGGAGCCTGGTGGGCTGCCATCTATGGGGTCGCACAGAGTTGGACACGACTGAAGTGACTTAGCAGCAGCAGCAGCAGCAGCACTTTTTCATTAGAAATTAGTCTTTCTTGATCTTGGAGTATTCTCTTTTCATAGACTCAGTGTCCTCTCAGATCTAGTTGAGAGTTTGCTTTTTTAAAAAAATTAATTTATTTAAATTGGAGGCTAATTACTTTACAATATTGTGGTGGTTTTGCCATACATTCACATGAATCAGCCATGGGTGTACATGTGTTCCCCATCCTGAACTCCCTCCCCATCCCATCCCTCAGAGTCATCCCAGTGCGAGACAGCAAGAGACACAGATGTAAAGAACAGACTTTTGGACTCAGTGGGATGATTTGAGAGAATAGCATTGAAACATGTATATTATCATATGTGAAATAGATCACCAGTCCAGGTTCCATGCATGAGACAGGGTGTCAGGGCTGGTGCACTGAGAGTTTACTTTAAAAGGTTTATTCTAGATCTTTGGAGTGAAAAGATTTCAATACATAGACACTTGCTCTGGTTCCTGAAAGCATTTCTCCTTGAAAAATTACTTGCTCTTTTTCATATATCTCATAGATTTTTCTGTTTATTCATCTTCATAGAAGGTGGTCTTTGAGTTTTGGAACTTGGGATGAATTTTATCATATATGCTTCCTAACATATAGGAATACATACACACATATTTGAAACATATATTAAGTTCAACATTAAAAGTAATCTTTGTTTTTTCTATAGTTTTGAGTGATTTATCGCTTCCTTTTGTTTCTTCTTATCCATTTCCCAATATGGAAAATAGTTTTTTTTTTTTTTTGAAGAATTGGAAGGATATGCTAGACAAAGGCAGTCATGAGGGAGAGAACCTTGCTCCTGTGATGAAAAGCTTCTTGTCCTCATTTTGTATAGCTGGTTGGAATTACCCACTCTTCTCTAACTGGCACAAAGTTAGGCTCCTGATTTGAAGCCTGATTCTGAGCAGTCAGAAAAACCGTATCATGTGAAAAATAGAGGAAGTCAAATTATTTGCTCTAGACTGAAGATGTATAGGAAACATAATAATTAAAACAGTAGCTGAGGGGCTGTCACTAGAAGGATTAGACTTGTTCTGTGGAGTCCCAAGTGGTAGAGTTATGTTAGAAGAGTCTCGTCTCACATTCAAGGAAGGAAGAGTGCTGTAACTGACACAGCTGCTAATTTAAATATTTGTTGACTCCACATTTCAACAATTCATTCGGATACTACCTACTTTTTTTGATGTTATCATTTGATAATGATGTACTGCATGAGTGGCCAGGTGCCTGTGAGGTACTGCAAGGAGGCTATGCATCCACTAGCTTTGTTGTTTGCTCACAAAGGCATCCTCAGAGAATTGCTGTTTTTCATTTTTATACTTTTTTTCCTGTAATTATTTGACCTCAATTTCTTGACACTTGGAGGTGATAGTCATTACTCTTCATCTGCATGAACTCTCCCCATCTCTTTCTTGTATGTTCTGTTGGAAAATGTAGTAGGCAGAATAAAATGCCTGCATCCTAATCCTCAGAATCTGAGTATGTTACCTTATATGGCAATGGAAAATTAGACTATGGAATTAAGATTATAATCAGCTGAATTTAAGGTAACGCGGCTATACTAGATTATCCAAGTGGGCCCAATTATAATCACAAGTGTTCTTAAATGTGGAAGAGAGAGGCAGAAAGTGATGCAGTATGAGAAAGACTCCGCTGGCCACTGCTGGCTTTGAAGATGGAAGGGGCCACAAACCAAGGAATATAGGCAGTTTCTAGAAGCCAAAAAAGATTCTCTACTAGAACCTTCCGAATGAACCATAGCCTTAACACTGCACTTTGACATTTTTAGTCCAGCAATCCCAATGGACTTATGACCACCAGATCTGTAAGGTAACGAATCTGTATTGTTTTCAGCCACTAGTGAAAGTTGCTCAGTCATGTCCAACTCTTTGCAACCCCATGGACTGTGAATTCTCTAGGCCAGAATACTGGAGTGGGTAGCCTTTCCCTTCTCCAGGGGATCTTCCCAACCCAGGGATCGAACCAAAGTCTCCTGCATTGCGAGCAGATTCTTTACCAGCTGAGCCACAGGGAAGCCCAAGAATACTGCATTGGTAGACTATCCCTTCTCCAGCAGATCTTCCCAACTCAAGGATCAAACCCAGGTCTCCCTCATTGCAGGCGGATTATTTACCAGCTGAGTGTGGTAATTTATTGCAGGAGCAGTTGGAAACCAATAAAGCCAGATTTCTGAGAACATCCAGGCCATATCCCAGGAACAATAAGAAAAGCTTCATGGTATTTCTGTTATTCAGAAATGTAATATATCTATCGCTGAACCAATGTATTCAGCCATTATCTGGTAATTATTTGCCCATCCAGTTATACATCCATTTCTCCAGTGCTTTTCATGGACCTCTATTTGGTTATCTAGCCTCTGGTCAATAATATTAGGCAATGAAAAAGGAGGCCCAAAGAAGTAAGTAAGCTTACGTTAAGGGTGATTTCTACTCAGTACAAAGAAGAATTTTCTGTTAAAACCAGGTTCTGGTTTCTGTTAAAGCCAGGTTATATTTGGAGATTCTGTGGCAGAAACTGAGTGAGTATTTGGTGGAGATTTTAGAGGGGATTCACACATTGATTAAGGTGTTGGACTGTTACCAAGTCCAAGCTCATTCTGCTTGCTGCACAATACAGTCAATCGGGAGACGAGGTGTTGGGGCAAGAAATAGTGACCTTTATTCAGAAGGCTGGGAAGTCTGAACCATCTTGCCAGGGTCTGGATGCTAGTTTCTTTTATAAAACAAAGAGTAGGTGAGGTGAGAGCTAAAGTAGAAGGCCATAAGTGGGGGAGGTGAGAGGTAAAGTAAAAGGCCATAAGGTGTTGCAAATATTTCCTGGTTTCTGCCAGGGGGGATATGTTAATTTTTTCTTTCTGGCAGTCATTCACAGGTGGGCTGAGTCAGGATGTTTCCTTTGAGTTGAATTTATTTTAGTTTAACATTCAGGCCTGGGATGGGGCAGGATTCCTGCAGATGGGCCATTATGTATACTTTAAGCTATAGGCAACATCTCTTTACACGTTACTAGTTAATCAACTTGTAGAATAAGGAACAGAATACAAAGGTTAAAGTAAAAGAAACAGACCCAAGAACCCAAGGTATTGTGAGGAAGAAGCCTCTGTGAGGATTGTGTAGGACGACCATGAGTGCAAATTGTGCCTACACAGCTTCTAGGCAAGGCAAAAGCAGGCATGGAATCCAGCTAATATCCTTATTTGCTAAGCTGTGCATTCTGACTATGGGGTTGCTATGCCCTGAGACAAGGGCTAATTTATATAAAATTAATTTATATAAAAGTATTGTCTACTTGATAAGATGTGTGCCTGTAGGGTTGCATTCACCCAGAGAGACACCTTTTTTTCTAATTTGCACAAAGATGCCAAATGGGCTAGCACTAACTGTGGGACTAGGGATATAGGAGACAGTTTCTTGGAGTTGGTGAAGGCAAAAATAAGGATAAATAAGAGAAGGAAGGAAAGGAATGTTATACTACTAATGCTTTAATCTCTTGCTGGCTTCTTTAGCCCCTCAGCTCACTTACAAACTGTGCTATTGGTACTTGCTCCCGGTCCATATATTCTAATAGCATATCTAGTTGGGAAGAGAAACTAATGAATGAATAAACTAATAAACAAGTCCCTTTATTTCAGAGCTAAATAAACATCTCTTTTGGGAGTTCATTGTATGAGGTAATAGTGTTTTTTGTGCTGGTCTCAGCCTATCAATAACTAATGTCATGGCTGGACTACCCTCTGTGGTTTGTATTATGATAGCAAAACACCCTTCAACAATAACCATAGGAAACTGAAAAAAATACAGGTTTATTACTTAAAGGGCCTGGAAATTACACAGCACAGCTGGGTCCACAGGGTGAGGTTGAGGTTGGAGGGAAGGAGAGAGAGAAACAACACACACATAAACATGCAGGCCAGGGGGGTTCTGCTTTTACTGGGTCAGATGTGGGGGCCTCGGGTTTCTGGTGCTCACTCTTTATTGGCAAATTTAAAACATAACAGCAAGAAGTTAAAGCCTGGGAAGAGAAAAAAATCAGTCCAAATGGTCAGTTATCAAAACCAACCAAGATCTCAAAAACAAAGAAGCCTCAATGGGGAAGGTAGCCTGGCTCTTTATCTCATCTTGTGGCTGGCAGTGTGTTCATTGGACATAGCCATTCTTGAAGTGGATGTCTCTTTGAAGTGGATACTTTGGCAATCAAAACTTAAGCCAGGTGCTGGCATTACAAAAAGTCAATGCTTAGGGTTTACACTATAAAGTAGCAAATTTGGAGAGCAAGAATCTAAGTTTTGGTGGTGAAAGAGAGAGGGCGTGTTCACTCAAGATGCTCATAGAGAAGGTAGAGCATCTCCCTCTGATGTAAGATTTGTCATTTACCCAAATGTGTAGGGATAGGTATTGCCAGGGTCCTCAGAGGCACTAGAGATACAGCCAGGCACCTAGCTGAAGCATTTCCTACACTCATAGCAGTTTCAGCTGGCTAGGTCTTGTAGTTAAATGTCCTGAATACCACAGACCAGGTAGTTAGATCCATCTGGATATGACTTCGCAGTTGGACAACATGCAGATTCCTGCCTTGTTTGTGTATTCCTCCAGATGACCTTTGAGATGAGTCACGAGACCCTGTACTTGGCAGTGAAGCTGGTAGATCACTACCTTATGAAGGTAATATGCAAGAAGGACAAGTTACAACTCCTTGGTTCCACTGCTTTTCTGATTGCAGCAAAATTTGAGGTGAGACCAAATCCATGGGACTTGGAGGAAATTAATCAATCAATTTCTGTCCAAGCCATATATGTATGTATGTACATTTACAAATGTATGTATGTGTGTGTGCATGTGTATAACATGCATATGTATATATTATATACATGTATACACACATGTATGCATGTGTATACATTTGCATATATGTGTATCTGTGTGTATACAATTACATTCATGAACACAGTTAAGTTTTCCTATCAATTTTTTGTCTGTCTTCCATGGCAGGGAAGCTGGTGTTAGGTGCAAATAGTGGTGTATTTGTTTCCTGGCATCAACAAAGTTCTCCTGTTTCCTCTTTGAAAATGTGTGTATGTGGACATATTCCTATTTGAATGAGTTGTTCTTTTTAAAGCTTCCTTCTGGACCATAATTCTCTGTCCTCACCCCCTTTTCTTCTTCCAGCAACTCCATCTCCTTCTGGTGGAGTCTTGAATTGCATGTTTAAGGAAGCATTTCCAAATCTAGGTGCTGGAGACATTCAAGAGAAAATGGCCTAGTGTAGATGATAGTGAGTCCACGTAAATTACTTTTGAAGTAGCATTATAAAAGCAAGTAGCTGGCCATAATCCATCTAACTACTTTATCTGATTCTTTCCTCTTTCTCAGATACTAAATGGTCTTGTTTAACTCTCATTTTTCCTTCAGATAGGCTAATAGTATAAGACCTTATGGTTTAGGAACAGAGAAGTAGTAACTTCTACTGAGTGCAAAAACCTTTAGAGCTGTGGATTTGTTTTTGTGCTCCCTCCTCAGCTGTATCCCTAAGTAGCTTTCCACTTCCCTTCTTCACTCTCTTCTTCACTCGCTAGCTCCTACCTCGATCAGTACCTCCCTCTCTAACTCGAACTCTCCCTCCTTTGCTCCTTACTTGCTTCCTTCTTGTGCCAGTTCTGGCTCACATCCCTGCTTCTGGTCCTCACTCCATTTCCACCCTTACTCTGCTTCTGCACTCATTACACTTCCACCCTTGCTCCATTGCTCCCTTCCTTCCTCCAGCCTTCTTTCAATTACATCCTTGATCCCTCAGTCCATGCTTTGAACACTCACTCACTCCATGCTGAGCTCCCTCCCTCCCTCCATCTACCCACCCATTCTCTTGCTCTTTCTAGCCCTCCTTTTCTCTTTCTCTTGATTACTCCCTCCCCTCCTCATTTGCTCCCTCCTTCCATGATCCTCTCCTTCCTACCCTAGTTCTATCCCTCACTCCTCCATGCGTCCCTCCCTCCTACCACCTTCCCACCCTCCTACCCACCCTGTTTCTCCATCATATGCTCCACCCTCCCTCCCTTTCCTTTGTTCACTCTCTTCTTTCCTTCCCTAGCTAACTCTTTTCCCTCTGTCACATACTCTTTCTCTTGCTCTTCCTTCTCTCTCCTTCCTGTTGCTCTGCTGGTGCCTGCTCCCCTCCCCCCCTCCCCCTCCCCCTCTGACCCCTTTCCCTTCCCATCCTTGCTCCATGGTACCCTGGCATCATGACTCCCCTCCCCCACCTTAACTTCCTCCCACCCTCCTTCCCTGTTTGCTTTCTTTTTCTTCCTTCTCTCTCTTCTCCCTCCCACCCTCCCTCGTTCTCCTGATGTTTTTCCTCTCTGGCTCATTTCCTTCCCTATTCTCTTACTCCCTGGTTCCCTTGTTCCCCCTCTCTCCTTGCTCCCTCTCTGCTCAACTCCCTCTCACTCATGCTTGTTCCTTGTTCTGCTCCATCCTCTTTTCCTCCCTGGCTTCTTCTTTCCCTGGCTCTCTCCCTCATTCCTATCCTCCCACCCTCCTTCCTGCCCTTGCTTCCTAACCTTCTTGCTTTTCTTCCTCTTTCCTTCCTCCTCTCTCACTCTCTCCCTTGTTCCCTGCTTCTCTCTCTAGCTCATTCCCTTCCCTGCTCACTGTCTTCCTGGTTCATTCCCTTGCTCCCCTTCGTCTCTCTTTTTCTTTCTCTTTCTCCCTCCTCCTCCCTCTGCCTACCTAGGGATGTCCTTGTGGGTTGAGCAAGTATTTCCTGCCTCAGCCTCAAGGGGGTTAAAAAGAAGCTAGGAATCCCTGGCCAGCCAAGCACAGGAAGGGAGGAGGAAAGTACAAGGTGCTCTTGTTAGCAAATTTTGGAACCAGGAGTACCTGGCTTTTGGTTGTCGGGACAAAGGACCCCCACTAGGTTTTTTGGAGCAGGAGTGTCTTCCCCTCACAAGACTGAGAAGTACAGAAAGACTTTTGCAAGGGGAGGTAAGGAGATGATACGAGAAGAGAAGAAAGGAAGGAGCCACTGGTAAGTAGAGCAGTGGAAGGGAGAATTTCTTGTTCTGCCCTTGTCACTAGATGGTTGTGTGACCTCAAGCAAGTCATTTTCTCTCTCTGGGCCTCAATTTTCTTGTCTGCAAACCCAGAAGATTGGTCCAGTTTGTGATCTGAAGATAGAGAAAGTTGTGAGAAGAATGCTGGAGTGGGCAGTGAGGTGCAGCTAGAAAAAAGACTTCAGGGGTCTTCCTACCTCCTCTTCCTCACCCCAAAGCTAAATTTCAACCTGCAGAGGGCGGGACATAGGAAGGTGCTCCTGAATGGGGAGAGAGGTGTTGTTCTCACCCTCCATCTGCCCTGGATCTTCCCAGTCTAGCCCCCCTTGCATATCCTCGCACCACCTTCAGTCTCAGCTTGGGTTCCCTCTGTGCCCATCTCTCTGTCTCTTTCAGTGCCTTACCCCAACAGTGCCCCCTCCCAAACATCCTTATTCATTCCTTAGACTAGGAAACAAAGTGTGGGCTTATTTTCCATCTCTAGCTCCCCCTTTTGTGGTCTCTTTCCTTCCGTTTCCCTCAGAGCAGGCCTTAGATTTCCCATTTCTGGCTCTCACTCATCAGAAGAGAGATCAGTGCTTCCAGTCCATGTGCTGTATTGTGCCACTTCCAGTGCTGTAAGAATCTACCTCAAAAGGCCTTGTCCTCTCTCCTCCTATGTCTCTGATTTTGTTTTTCAGATGGACTGCTCACATCAACCAGATGCTGGCTCTCAGAGCTACCCTGAAGGTTTATTCCAGGGGATGTTATTACCTCCTATCATTCACCCCCACTTCCCCTGCCTTTCATTTCCAGGCAGAGAGGAATGGGTTGTCTTTGCCTGGTTGTGACTGCCTCTCCTCTCCACCCATAGGAGCACTGCGCACCTAGTGTGAATGACTTCCTGTACATCTGCGATGATATTTATAAGAGAGATGAGATGCTCGCCATGGAAGCCAGCATCCTGAAAATCCTCAAATTTGATGTCAACATTCCTGTCGCCTATCGTTTTCTGCGCAGATATGCTAGGGTAAGAGGGAGGAAGCACATTTTCATTTTCCCACTGCTGAGTTAGTCCCCTCCATTCCCAGAGTGGCTCCCTGAGTGGTAGGGAAGGGGACAACTGAGCACAGGGGAGTTTCTTCAAGCCACCCTCCTAGAACGGCAATCTTTATGGAGTGTGGTGGTGG
This sequence comes from Odocoileus virginianus, assembly GCF_023699985.2. Lineage (NCBI taxonomy): Eukaryota > Metazoa > Chordata > Mammalia > Artiodactyla > Cervidae > Odocoileus > Odocoileus virginianus. The sequence goes on along the minus strand of NW_027224335.1, from coordinate 1,640,970 downwards.
TGGTGGGCAGAGAAAATTGGAGATTTCCATGGTATGCCTATTAAGTTTTGAGGTGAGGGCAGAGTAGGGGAGGGGAAAAAGATTCTTTAATCAGGAAGGGACACATGGGAAGTTTAGAGGAGATGCTAGCAAAGTTCTCTTCCTTCACCTGAATATTGCTTACAGGGAAGTCACTTTGTAATTATTCACTTATTCTACAAGTGTGTTTTGTGGTAGGATTTGTGTGTGTGTATGTACATATAAATATACATGAAAAGTGTTAGTTGCTCAGCTGTGTCCAACTCTTTGTGACCCCATGGACTTAGCCCACCAGGCTCCTCTGTCCATGGAATTCTCCAGGCAAGAATACTAGAGTGGGTTGCCATTCCTTCTCCAGGGGATCTTCCCAATCCAGGGACTGAACCTGGGTCTCCTGCATTGCAGGCAGATTGTTTACTGTCTGAGCCACCAGGGAAGCCCATAAATATATATGTGTATGTATGTGCGTGTGTATGTATGTAATATATATGTGTGTATTATACATGTGTGTATATGTGTGTGTGTGTGTGGATTCAAACAAAAGATTTCTAGTCTGGAACCTGGTGCAAAGATAGCAGTTGGAGGCCTTTGGCTTTTCAAAGGATGGCATGTACAGAAAGGGGAGGTGGGAGGGTACCACAAGCATAGTTGGTATTTTGGCTTAAGACCCTAAAGATGGCAAATACCATTGCTGATTTCAGAATCTCTCCTCCTAAAGATTCTGTGCTTTAGGGACAGGGTCCTTAGTGTGAGTCATGGTAGCAGAAGTACATCACTCAGGCAGAGAACCATTTAGGCCCAAGGTAGGATAACTGGAGTGAGTGCAGGGGTCATCTGCTTGGTGCCAGTGTTCTGCATTGATTTCTGAATCAGTCTTCTTCCTGCCTTTAGTGTGTCTATGCCAGCATGAAGACACTGACCTTGTCCCGCTTCATCTGTGAGTTGACCCTGCTGGAATATGACTATGTCCAGGAGAGGGCTTCCAAGCTTGCTGCTGCCTCCTTCTTCCTGGCCCTCTGCATGAACGAGCTCGGACACTGGGTAAATACTTGTGGACAGTGGGGAAGACCGGGTAGGGATTTAAAAGCACCGGGTCAGCTGGAGGAAGGTGTAAGTTAGGGTTGTGGGAGACTCTGACAAAACTGCTGCATATGTGCTGTTATGAATCCTTTAACATCTTGACCTCTTAGGGGCCTGGCTGCCTAAAGGTTTTCTGTAGCCCTGGTTTTGAAGTATTTTATTTCATTTTTCTTTGTCACAGTACCATTTGTTCTAAAGACAGCTTACCTGAAAGCCCAATATCACATAACAGACTAATGTGAAATTATTTTGATTATGGCAGGGAGTGGGGTAGACCCACTTCTTGCCATACCCTATACCACCCCTGCTTCTTGCAATCTTCTCAGCAAGGTTGGCCCCCTACAGGAGAGCTCATTGGCACAGGATTTGGCAAGTACTGACCCAAAGAATAGAGCAGTGAAAGCAACTGTCCATGTACGTAACAGGGGACTCAGACATATACTATAGTACTCTTCTCTGAAGGGTAAGGCCTCCACAGCCTCCTTCCCCAATACAAATAAAATGTATATTTGATGCTTTCTTAATTTTATGAAAAATTGTGAATAAAAACAACTCTAGGAAACTATGAACTTTTTGAGTTGTAAATGAAATCCAAGTAGAAAGAGTGTGTTCACAAATGAGCATACTCTTCCCAACCTCTCCAAGGCCCCTCCAGCCTAAAAATTCTAGCACCACTACTGATGGAATGACCTCTGTGTGCTGAGAAAGAACCCTAAAAACAGTTGTGTGAACTTGGACAAGGCCCTGAAATGTCTTGGGACAGAGAAAGCATTCAGTAAATGGCAGTGATGGTGATGAAAAAGAATATGTAATAATGGTTAGCATTTATTGAATGCTTAGATGGTGGTCTAAACACTTTGCGTATTAACTTGCTTAATCTTCACAACAACCCTATGAAATCAACAGTATTATCCCTATTGGACAGATAAGAAATCAGTTCCTGTGTTTGGCTAATGAGAAGCAGAGCTAGGCTTTGAGAACTACGAGTCTGTTCAAAGTATATACCTATTCTATAATCAGAATGGGTGTGGCCACAGCTCTGGAGCCATTATCCTGGAGGCCCTATGCTGACCCAGGCTTTGGATCCTGGGGAAGGTGGTAGTCTTCAGGGAGGACGGCTGAGAGGCTCAGGGCAGCAAAACTGCTTGCCAACCAGCGTAGAAATATTTCAGTATTTTAATATTTGATGTGGATGTACTAACATCAGCTAAATGTCAGTCCTGATCTGAACCCAGGTAGTCTGGCTTCACAGTCCTCTATACTAAATATATATATATATATGAGAAAGGCTTCACACAGAATGTTACTTTTGAGTTGGGTCCTGAAAGATGAGTAGGAACATGTGAGAAGGGACATTCTAGGTAGAGGGAAGAATGATTGAAAAGACGTGAAGGCAATAAGGAAACTGTGATTTTGGGGAGGCAGATAAGATATTTCCTATGAATAGAGCAGGAAACGTATTAACAGGAAATGGTGAGAGGTGAGAGCAGCATTCCAATGACTGCCTTTTGCAGTGGTTTCCAATATTCAGTAGAGCCCTGAGATTCCTGTAGAAGTATCACAGGGCCATGTAAAAGGGAAAGGGATCCAAATTGGTAGACTTCTGATCCCCTGCCCCCAATTCCAGGTAAGATATTTGGGAAAAAAATGAGTTCAGGGAGAATAATTTAAGACGTTTTAAGAAAACTCCTGCTTTGCAGAATAATAAATCTTCCTTTCGCTACCTGTGGAACTCCCATTAGACTTTTAGCACCTATTGTAGATGTACGCTTCTCTACAAAGCTTTCTGTGGCTCTCCCAGACAAAAGTCATGGGTCCTACAGCTCTCTTCCTCCAGTGTCCCATGCTCCCTTCCCTGGTAGCACTTCCCACACATTTTGTAATTCTCTGTGTGCCTGTCTGTCTCTCTCACTAGACTACAGACTCCTCAAGGGCAGAAGCCTTAGTCATCCTTGTATTCCCAGCATTGTGTATGAGGCTTGGTTAATATTAATCCTAGCTCATATGGTTTGGGCATGTGCTAGACTCTGTTTCATGTGCTTTATGTATATTAACTCATTTAATCCTATTATGTAATTACTGTGATGATCCCCATTTGGCAGATTTAGAAACAGCGGTACTGAAGAAGTTAACTAGTTCAAGGTCATGTTGTAAGTGGAGCTGGAATCTGAACCCTAGCAGCTTGCCTGCAGAATCTTTGCTCTTAAACACTCTGCTATACTCCTTTTGACACATGCTAGGCATCCTTAAAGTTGAATGAGAAAATAAATGCATGAAATGATAGCTGTTTGAGCCAGAGAGGAAGAATAACCTTAAGTTCCTATTGGCTGTTTTGTTGGGACCTCAAGTTTGTTCTGAGGTTTGCCTAGCCATTGGCTCTTAACTTGAGAATGCGTAAGTTATAAAGTCTGTCCTGTTCCTTGAATTCTTAGTGGATTTCAGTTTAAATACCTATGACTGGGCCTTATATCCAGCTGGTACATATGAATATAGCCATTCCACTAGTTTGCAGATAGAACATATTTTTCTAGGTAGTACCCTATAATTATTGGCCGATATCTGTGCTGTATGAGTCTGAATTGTTTGACTGTCTTCCCTGACTGTACTATGGATAGGAGGTTTGGACTTGGGTGTTGGAGACAGGAAGGGTCTGCTTCCTGCCATAAATGTCACTGTTCATGTTGTTTCTTCCAGGCTCCTATCCTGGAGTATTATAGTGGCTACAAGATCTCTGATCTTCGCACCTTGGTCAGGCAGCTGAACATCCTAGTGAATTTTCATTCTTGCAATAGGCTCAAGACTGTAAGTTCCAAGTATTCGCATGAGTAAGTATCAGTCTCCAGTTGAGGCTGGGTTTATGCTTCATCGTGGGGAGGCCCAGACTAACCTCACTTAAGGGGAAAGAAGGATTCAGGTACTTTTTTACCTTACTTTCTGTTCCAGAGTTAAAGCAAGATAGGGAACCAAGGGCCAATGTCCCTCTTATTCCATGGAGCCTCCTTGCTTTGGCCTATTTCACACTGAGCAGACCCCTCTTCCTTTTGCAGGATCTTCTTTGAAGTCACCAAAATCCCACCCTTGGACATGTTGACACTGGAAAAAAATTTGAAGTGTTGCTAATTCTGAGGCTGAGGGTCTGGTACTCTGGCAGCAGCCACCAGGGCTGGACAGGCGCTTAAATAGGCTGTATTTATTCTGTCGTTGGATTTGTCTTTTCATCACTTTTCCTCATTTTTATGCTGTTTGTCTTTTCCCAAACTGATAATGTTGTAAATATTTGTTTTTTTTTACAAAAGAAAAGAAGTTGTTGTAATATTTGATTATAAATTTAATAAAAATTGATGGTTGTTGTTAAAATGACTCACTTCCCCTTTATTGCTCAGGAGTCCCATACGTAGCCCACAGATATATTTTCCCCTGCCTAGTAAAGGCTGTGCCTCGGGGTCTGGCTTATCCAGTTTCCCTCTCTATTTGAAGGCCTTCTCTTCAAAGGAAGAGGAATTGAGCTAGATGTACACTGATGGATGAGTCTCTAGAAGGAGCACCCTGGTGCTGGGAGGGGCAGTCCAGAGAGAGAGACCCCTTACAGACAGAGAGGCCTCAGTGTTCAGATCTGGGGCAGCTGGATGTGTGGCCCAGGATCCATCAGTCCCCTTTTCTGGTTGCCTGCTTTCTTTGCTTCTTCCTACATGATGAAACTCCAATACTTTGGCCACCTCATGCAAAGAGTTGACTCATTGGAAAAGACCCTGATGCTGGGAGGGATTGGGGGCAGGAGGAGAAGGGGACGACAGAGGATGAGATGGCTGGATGGCATCACCGACTCGATGGACATGGGTTTGAGTAAACTCCAGGAGTTGGTGATGGACAGGGAGGCCTGGCGTGCTGCGATTCATGGGGTCACAAAGAGTCGGACATGACTGAGCGACTGAACTGAACTACTAAACATTTTCACTGAAATGTACCCCTACTTTTGCCATTAGGTGACTTTCTAGAGTCTAAATTTGAAAAAAACTTGGCGTGGTGCACTGAAATCTCTTTTGGTCCTTCAGTCAAGAGGAGAAACTTCCACTGGTGAAATCTGCAAGATGTCCCATGAATGGAAGCATCAACCACTTACTCAATCCTTCCTTCACAAAGCTTTCAGGAGGTTCTACTCTCTCTATCCTATGTCTGCGGTGAGGTATACTGATACGGCGCTTCTGTGCTGGCTCAGACGGTAAAGAATCTGCCACTTCAGTTATTAACAGAGGACTGGGACATCCTCTGTGCCAGTTGATGAAGAGCCACTGCCCCAGTCTTGCCTCTAGGACTTATAGGACCTCCCCACTGTATAGCAACTGAATCAAGTAATGTCTGTCATAGCAAGAGATCGCCAAGGCTCTGTTCTAGTGTTGTGACTGGCAACTGTTGTGATTGCTCTGTGGCCGATTATCACTTGTCAAATATTTTGAAATTTAGTCCTGGAGGTAGGTATCTGGTAGAGGGGGAAGTCATTGAAGACTCCAGTTTTCACCCGAGTCCCCAGGCTAGTCTGGTCATATCTCCTTCTCTGATGACTTGGAAACAGGAGGGAGAGCATGCCATGCCTTAGATGCTTTCTTACCTTAGTGCTTTCTTACCCATTGTGTTAATTTTCCATTCTGTCTCCCAGCTTGCTTTGTTTTGGTGACCAAATATCATCAGGTTTACATCTGTCCCCTCCCACTGCCTTGCAGAGGGACTGAAGGGTACAGCCAGAGAGGTCCAAGCTGCTTGGTAGTGATTTAGCTGGTACAGCCAATTTTGTATAGACATGTTAAAAGCACTAGGCTGGAAGCCGTCTTGCAAATCTCCAGCCTCACTAAAAGGAAATCTCTTGTCTGTACCCGCTTTTTAATCCTGCAGCTTCATCAGGGGAAACAATTGACTGTTTTACTTTCCCTCCTTTTTTCCACCTCCGTTGTTCTTTAGTGATGCTAATGAAACTGTCAGTCATTTTTGTTGTAGTTGTTGCACATGTCTCAAAATTTATTTTACACTCATCACTACTTCAAAAGTAAGTTAGCTCTTAGGCCTGGATCTTATTATTTAATGCCTTACTAAAGAAGCACATCTATTTCTTTATCAAGATTTTATGTTTATTTTTGATTCCTCTGGTTCTATATAACTGATTTTATTTGAACCTTATGCATTTTCAACAGTTTTATTGACATATAACTCACCCACTTATAATGTACAATTCTATAGTTTTTAGTATATTCAGAGTTGTACATCTATCATCACAGTTAAATTTTGGAACATTTTCATCATCCCAAAAGAAACCCCATACCCATTAGCAGTCAGTCCCCATCCCACCCCATCCCTGCCCCCTAACCCTAGGCAGCCATTGATTTACTTTCTGTCTCTGTAGATTTACCTGTTCTGTACATTTCATATGAGTTAAATCTTACAGTGTGTATAGGCTTTTATGTTTAACTTCTTTCATTTAACATAAAATTCATCCATGTTGTAGCATGTGTATTTCATTTCCTTTATTGATGAAAAATATTCCATTGTATGTGCTGTGCTTAGTAGCTCAGTCATGTCTGACTCTTTGTGACCCCGTGGACTGCAGCCCACCAGGCTCCTCTGTCCATGGGGATTCTCCAGGCAAGAATACTGGAGTGGGTTGCCATGCCCTCCTCCAGAGGATCTTCCCAACCCAGGGATCGAACCCAGGTCTCCTGCACTGCAGGCGGATTCTTTACCGACTGAGCCACCAGGGAAGCCCATTCCATTGTAAAGATATAGCATATTTTGTTTATCTGATCATCAGTTGATGGGAATGTGGGTTTTTTTCACTTTTTGGCTATTATGCATGATTCTGCTTTGAATATTCATGTACAAGTTTTTGTGTGCACATATGTTTTCATTATTCATGGGTATTTACTGAAGAGGGAAATTGCTGGATCATGTACTGCTTTACATTACCATCAGCAGTGTATGAGGGTTCCAATTTCATTACATCCTCTGCAACACTTTTTATTATCTGTCTTTATTATAGCCATTCTAGTGGGCATGAAAGTGGTGTCTTCTTGTGATTTTTTTTCTTTCGCTTTTTCTTTTTTTTCCATTTATTTTTTAGTTGGAGGCTAATTACTTCACAATATTGTACTGATTTCTGCCATACATTGACATGAATCAGCCATGGATTTACATGTGTTCCCCATCCCGATCCCCCTTCCCGCCTCCCTCTCCATCCCATCCCTCTGGGTCTTCCCAGTGCACCAGGCCTGAGCACTTGTCTCATGCATCCAACCTGGGCTGGTGATCTGTTTTACCCTTGATAGTATACCTGTTTCAATGCCATTCTCTCAGAACATCCCACCCTCGCCTTCTCCCACAGAGTCCAAAAGTCTGTTCTGTACATCCATGTCTCTTTTTCTGTTTTGCATATAGGGTTATCATTACCATCTTTTTAAATTCCATATACATGCATTAGTATACTGTATTGGTCCTTATCTTTCTGGCCTACTTCACTCTGTATAATGGGCTCCAGTTTCATCCATCTCATTAGAACTGATTCAAATGAATTCTTTTTAATGGCTAAGTAATATTCCATAGTGTATATGTACCATAGCTTCCTTATCCATTTGTCTGCTGATGGGCATCTAGGTTGCTTCCATGTCCTGGCTGTTATAAACAGTGCTGCGATGAACACTGGGGTACATGTGTCTCCTTCAGATCTGGTTTCCTCGGTGTGTATGCCCAGGAGTGGGATTGCTGGGTCATATGGCAGTTCTAATTCCAGTTTTTTAAGGAATCTCCACACTGTTCTCCATAGTGGCTGTACTAGTTTGCATTCCCACCAACAGTGTAAGAGGGTTCCCTTTTCTCCACACCCTCTCCAGCATTGATTGCTTGTAGACTTTTGGATAGCAGCCATCCTGACTGGCGTGTAATGGTACCTCATTGTGGTTTTTGATTTGCATTTCTCTGATAATGAGTGATGTTGAGCATCTTTTCATGTGTTTGTTAGCCATCTGTATGTCTTCTTTGGAGAAATGTCTGTCTAGAAGAAATATGGAACGCTTCACAAATTTGTGTGTCATCCTTGCACAGGGGCCATGCTAATCTTCTCTGTATCGTTCCAATTTTAGTATATATACTGCCGAAGTGAGCACTCTTCTTGTGATTTTGATTCACATTTCCCTAATGGCTAAAGATGTTGGATGTTTTTATCTTGCGCTTATTTGGCATTTGTGTATCCTCTTTGGAGAGATATCAGTCCAAATTCTTTGCCCATTCTTACTTGGCTTATTTACTTCTATATTATTGAATGGTAAGAATTCTTTACATAATCTGGGATTATACTTATGATTTCAAATATTTTATCTAATTCTATGAATTGTCTTTTCACATTCTTGATTGTGTTAATTGAAGCATAAAAACTTTTAATTTTGTTGAAGTCTAAATTTATCCAAGAAACCATGGCCTGTCAAGGTCATGACGATTTACCTTCATTATTTCTTCTTGAGTGCTTTATAGTTTTAGTTCTTATATTTAGGTCTTATATCAATTTTGAATTAATTTTTGTATATGGTGTGATATAGGAATCCAATTTCATTTTCCTGCATGTGGGCATGTAACTGGAGAAGGCAATGGCACCCCACTCTGGTACTCTTGCCTGGGAAATCCCATGGATGGAGGAGCCTGGTAAGCTACAGTCCATGGGGTCGCTAAGAGTCAGACATGACTGAGCAACTTCACTTTCACTCTTCACTTTCATGCACTGGAGAAGGAAATGGCAACCCACTCCAGTGTTCTTGCCTGGAGAATCCCAGGGACAGGAGCCTGGTGGGCTGCCATCTATGGGGTTGCACAGAGTTGGACACGACTGATGTGATGTAGCAGCAGCAGCAGCAGCAGCAGACATGTGACTGAATTGGTTGCCTGGACCAATGCTTGGGTCCTAGCCTGGGCTCAGACCTCTTGTCTTGGCCAGGGAGGTTCTTTTTCTGATCAGATTTGCACAGCTAATAATGAAACCAATCTGAGACTAGAACTGCTGCTGCTGCTGTTTAGTTGCTAGGTCGTATCCGACTCCTTGCGACCCTATGGACTATAGCCCACCAGGCTCCTCTGTCCATGGGGTTCTCCAGGCAAGAATACTTGAGTAAGTAGCCATTACCTTCTCCAGGAGATCTTCCTGACCCAGAGATTGAAACCAGTCTCCCACATTGCAGGCAGATTCTTTACCGTCTGAGCCACTGGGGATGCCCCAAGACTAGAAAAGCACAAGCTTTATCTGCTGGCTGAATAATGGAGAAGCAGGAATTTAGCTTGCAAATCAACTTCTCAACCTGCTTTGGGCGGAGACATCATATATATATAAGAGGTTCAGTGTAAAAGGTGAGTAATTGGAAAGAGAGGGAGGGATATTCTTGACTTACCTTAGAGTAGGGGTGTGGTTTGGACTGTGAAAAGAAGTGAAAAGCAAAGGAGAAAAGGAAAGATATACCCATTTGAATGCAGAGTTCCAAAGAATAGCAAGGAGAGATAAGAAAGCCTTCCTCAGCGATCAATGCAAAGAAATAGAGGAAAACAATAGAATGGGAAAGACTAGAGATCTCTTCAAGAAAATTAGAGATACCAAGGGAACATTTCATGCAAAGATGGGCTCAATAAAGGACAGAAATGGTATGGACCTAACAGAAGCAGAAGATATTAAGAGGTGGCAAGAATACACAGAAGAACTGTACAAAAAAGATCTTCATGACCCAGATAATCATGAAGGTGTGATCACTCACACTCACCTAGAGCCGGACATCCTGGAATGTGAAGTCAGGTGGGCCTTAGGAAGCATCACTACGAACAAAGCTAGTGGAGGTGATGGAATTCCAGTTGAGCTATTTCAAATTCTAAAAGATGATGCTGTGAAAGTGCTGCACTCAATATGTCAGCAAATTTGGAAAACTCAGCAGTGGCCACAGGACTGGAAAATGTCAGTTTTCATTCCAATCCCAAAGAAAGGCAATGCCAAAGAATGCTCAAACTACCACACAATTGCACTCATCTCACACACTAGTAAAGTAATGCTCAAAATTCTCCAAGCCAGGCTTCAGCAATATGTGAACTGTGAACTTCCAGATGTTCAAGCTGTATTTAGAAAAGGCAGAGGAACCAGAGGTCAAATTGCTAACATCCGCTGGATCATCAAAAAAGCAAGAGAGTTCTAGAAAAACATCTATTTCTGCTTTATTGACTATGCCAAAGCCTTTGACTGTGTGGATCACAATAAACTGGAAAATTCTGAAAGAGATGGGAATACCAGACCACCTGACCTGCCTCTTGAGAAACCTGTATACAGGTTAGGAAGCAACAGTTAGAACTGGACATGGAACAACAGACTTGTTCCAAATAGGAAAAGGAGTACATCAAGGCTGTATATTGTCACCCTGCTTATTTAACTTATATGCAGATAGTACATCATGAGAAACACTGGGCTGGAAGAAGCACAAGCTGGAATCAAGATTGCTGGGAGAAATATCAATAACCTCAGATATGCAGATGACACCACCCTTATGGCAGAAAGTGAAGAAGAACTAAAGAGCCTCTTGATGAAAATGAAAGAGGAGAGTGAAAAAGTTGGCTTAAAACTCAACATTCAGAAAACTAAGATCATGGCATCTGGTCCCATCACTTCATGGCAAATAGATGGGGAAACAGTGGAAACAGTGGCTGACTTTATTTTTCTGGGCTCCAAAATCACTGCAGATGGTGATTGCAGCCATGAAATTAAAAGACGCTTACTCCTTGGAAGGAAAGTTATGACCAACCTAGGCAGCATATTAAAAAGCAGAGACATTACTTTGCCAACAAAGGTTCATCTAGTCAAGGCTATGGTTTTTCCAGTAGTCATGTATGGATGTGAGTTGGACTATAAAGAAAGCTGAGCACAGAAGAATTGATGCTTTTGAACTGTGGTGTTGGAGAAGGCTCTTGAGAGTCCCTTGGACTGCAAGGAGATCCAACCAGTCCATCCTAAAGGAGATTAGTCCTGGGTGTTCATTGGAGGGACTGATGTTGAAGCTGAAACTCCAATACTTTGGCCACCTGATGTGGAGAGCTGACTCATTTGAAAAGACCCTGATGCTGGGAAAGATTGAGGGCAGGAGGAGAAGGGGATGACAGAGGATGAGATGGTTGGATGGCATCACTGACACAATGGACATGGGTTTGGGTGGACTCCGGGAGTTGGTGATGGACAGGGAGGCCTGGTGTGCTGCGGTTCATGGGGTTGCAAAGAGTTGGACACGACTGAGCAACTGAACTGAAACAATACTTCTTTTTGGTCCTTGTATGGGTTTTTCTGGTGGTTGTCATGGCAATTGGGTTGGGAAGATCCCCTGGAGAAGGAAATGGCAACCCACTCCTGTACACTTGCCTGGGAAATCCCATGGACAGAGGAGCGTGGTGGGCTACAGTCCATGGGGTCACAAGAGTTGGATACAGCTTAGCGACTAAACCATCACCACCACCTGGAAAATACACAGCATACTTGGGGTCACACAGAAAGATCAAGGGTTTGGTGAGAGAGAAAAAGAGAGAGACAGAAAGGGAGAGGAGAGAGAGGGAGATCGAGTGACACACATAGACAGAGACAGAGAATGAGTAAGTTTTTATTGAAGGTGGGAACCTAGGGTTTCTGGGGCTCTCTCATTATTGGTGAATTTTAAAATGAAAGAGTGGAATTTGAAGCCAGAGAAGAGAAAAAATAAGCAGTCCAAATGGTCAGTTATCAAATCAAATAAGATTGCTGTAACAAAGGAGTAGGAAATGGGGTGGGGCTGACTACCAATGTGTTTTTTGAGGTTGCCATCTTTGAAGTGGGTGCCTCTTTGAAGTGGATGTCTGGGCAATCAAGGCTTAAGTCAGAGATTTGCATTACAAAAAAGAGAAAATCCAAATGTCAGGACTTATACTGCAACATGATATGCCTTTCTATTTATTGAAGTAGTTCTTTTCAACAGTGTGTTACAGTTGTCAGAGTATAATTTTTATATTTCTGTTGTTATTTTCTATTCCTAAGTATTTTTAATGGAGCCATTAAAAAGTCTTGACCACTTTGAATTTCTTACATGTTTCAATTATGGCCTTGTAAGAGGGTGACCTCTTTGAGTCTTAATCAATTTTACCTCCTAAATATTTCTTGAATTGGCATTCTCATCATAGTCTCTATTACTGACTGCCCAGGTTTGAGATCTCATCTATTACCTAGATTACTATAGTACTTTGCCAACTGATCTCCCTATCTTTAGTGTTGTTCCCTTCAAATTTACCTTCCATATAATCACCAGAGTGATTTATTTAAAATTCAATTCTAGATTATAGTTCTGGGTAAGATGGTTAAGTACTTGCTACTCTTTGTCCATTACTGAACACAGTTATAAAACCTGGACAGAATTCATGACACAGCTGTTTGAGAATACTGAAAAGTAAATAGCTGCGGGAAGATTAAAGAAGAATTTGAGAATAAATAAGAATTTGAGAATCCAACAAACCAGTGGTGAGTTTCCCACTCCCCTTACCCTATTCCCCAACCTGAACTTAATCCATTTGGAAACGTGAAAGTGATTACTGTAGTACAGTCAGAGAATTCCAGGAGAAGACCTCTAGTTCTTGTTTGAGAAGTGAGAGAAGGGGGAAAAGTCCTCCATTTCCCCCTTTATTTCTCTTCTCTCACATCCCAGGCCTCAGGCAATCATTCAGTGGCAGCAACAATGGCAGCAGTGAAGCAGTCAGAAACCAATACTCTTGGAGAGGGGAACCCTTAGTCTCTCTGAAGCTGTGGCCATGAGAGCAGAATCACTTACTGTTGCTTTTTTTCTCTCTCTGTTTTCCCACTGCTTGTTTTCAGATGTGGCACAATTGCAGAAGTGAACAATTTCCAACTGGAGGCATGAAAGGGAAATCCCAGGGTAGCACTGGTGAGACTGGAGAGGTAGGAGTCCAGGAAAGTGACCCCATAATGTTTTTTGTTAATGAGCTCCTGGATACCCACCAATAACCTGTGCCTATGTTGATTAGATCCCAATGAGCATACCAAAGAACTGAGATAACTGACTTTTATCTAGATTCCAGACTGACCACTTAGTGGCACATACCAGACAAATCTGAGTTAACATTTGAAAACTGAACTGACATTGGACCATCAGCCCACAGCAGGCTGGTGGGAACATATGGCCTGAACCTAATCAGATTAACTGTTAAAGCAAAAATATAAATGCTTTCCATACTTAGAGTTTTATAATGTCATATCTAAAATGTCCAGGATATACTCCAAAATTATCAGGCATAGAACAAACCACGATGATTTCAAGTTGCATGGCAAATAAATACATTTAAAATTAAAAAAAAATAAAAATAAAAAAACCGCCAAAACCAAAGGATGCAGATGTTGCACTTATCTGAAAAAGACTTTGTCAATTAACTATTAAAATTAGAAATGAAAAAAAATAAAATTAGAAATGGATAGCACAAACACTCTTGGAACAAATGTTAACATACAAAGCCTAATCAGATAACTAGAAGATATAAAGAAGTAAAAACTAGGTGACAACTTCAGAATTGAAAAATGCAATTGTTGTTTAGTTGCTAAGTTGTGTCCGACTCTTTTGCAACCCCATGGACTGTAGCCCCCCAGGCTCCTCTGTCCATGGGATTTCCCAGGCAAGAATACTGGAGTGGGTTGCCGTTTCCTTCTCCAGGGGATCTTCCTGATTCAGGGGTCAGACCTGTGTCTCCAGAAATGGCAGGCAGACTTTTTTTTTTTTACCACTCAGCCACTAGGGAAGCCTGAAAAATACAATAACTGATATTAAAAAAAATTCACCAGATGGGCTTAATAGCAGAAGTATGATGTCAGAAGAAAGAGTCAGTAGACTTAATTTTTTTAATTAATTAATTAATTTTTGATAATTATAATATTGTGATGTGTCTTCCTCAGTGCTGAAACCCCCTCCCACCTCCTTCCCCACCCTATTCCTCTGGGTTGCCCCAGAGCACCTGATTTGAGTGCCCTGCTTCATGCATTGAACTTGCACTGGTCATCTATTTTATATATGGTAATATACATGTTTCAATGCTATTCTCTCAAATCATCCCAACCTCGCCTTTCTCCCACTGAGTCCAGAAGTCTGTTCTTCATGTCTGTGTCTCTTTTGCTGCCTAGCATGTAGAATCATCAGTACCATCTTTCTTTCTTTCTTTTTTAAAATTTATTTATTTTAGTTGGAGGCTAATTACTTTACAATATTGTAGTGGTTTTTGCCATACATTGATATGAATCAGCCATGGGTTTACATGTGTTCCCCATCCTGAACCCCCCTCCCACCTCCCTCCCCATCCCATCCCTCTGGGTCATCCCAGTGCACCAGCCCTGAGCACCCTGTCTCATGCATCGAACCTGGACTGGTGATCTGTTTCACATATGATAATATACATGTTTCAATGCTATTCTCTCAGATCATCCCACCCTCGCCTTCTCCCACAGAGTCCAAAAGACTGTTCTATACATCTGTCTCTTTTTCTGTCTCGCATATAGGGTTATCGTTACCATCTTTCTAAATTCCATATATATGTGTTAGTATACTGTATTGGTGTTTTTCTTTCTGACTTACTTCACTGTATAATAGACTCCGGTTTCACCTACATCATTAGAATTGATTCAAATGTATTCTTTTTAATGGCTGAGTAATATTCCATTGTGAATATGTACCACAGCTTTCTTATCCATTCGTTTGTTGATGGTCATCTAGGTTGCTTCCATGTCCTGGCTATTATAAACATGGCTGTGATGAATATTGGGGTACACGTATCTCTTTCAGTTCTGGTTTTCTTGGTGTGTATGCACCCATGGACTACAGCTCGACAGGCTTCCCTGTCTATCACCAACTCCCAGAGCTTGCTCAAATTCAAGCCCATCAAGTGGTTGGTGGTTGGTTGATGGTGGTGATTCCATCTAATCGTCTCATCCTCTGTCGTCCCCTTCTCCTCCTGCCTTCAATCTTTCCCAGCATCAGGGTCTTTTCCAATGAGTCAGTTCTTTGCATCAGGTGGCCAAAGTATTGGAGCTTCAGTATCAGTCCTTCCAATGAATATTCAGGACTGATTTCCTTTAGGATTGACTGGTTTGATCTCCTTGCAGTCCAAGGGACTCTCAAGAGTCTTCTCCAATGCCACAGTTTAAAAGCATCAATTCTTTGGTGCTCAGCTTTTTATTATGTTCTTTGACCATCTCTCACATCCATACATGACTACTGTAAAAATCACAGCTTTGACTAGGTGGACCTTTGTCAGTAAAGTAATGTCTCTGCTTTTCAATATGCTGTCTAGGTTGGTCATAGATTTTCTTCCAAGGAGCAAACATCTTTTAATTTCATGGCTGCAGTCACCATCTGCAGTGATTTTGGAGCCCAAGAAAATAAAGTTTGTCACTGTTTCCACTGTTTTTCCATCTATTTGCCCTGAAGTGATGGGACTGGATGCCATGATCTTTGTTTTTTTTTCAATTTTGAGTTTTAAGCCAGAAAAACTCTTCTCTCTTCTTTCACTTTCATCAAGAGGCTCTTTAGTTCCTCTTGGCTTTCTGCCATAAGGGTGGTGTCATCTGCATATCTGAGGTTTTTGATATTTCTCCCAGCAATCTTGATTCCAGCTTGTGCTTCATCCAGTCTGACATTTCACATGATGTACTCTGCATGTAAGTTAAATAAGCAAGGTGACAATATACATCCTTGATGTACTCCTTTCCCAATTTGAAACATTGTTCCATGTTTGATTCTAACTGTTGCTTCCTGACCTGCATACACATTTCTCAGGAGGCAGGTAAGGTGGTCTTGTTTTCCAGTCTCTTGAAGAATTTTCCACAGTTTGTTGTGATCCACACAGTCAAAGGCTTTGGCATAGTCAATAAAAAGCAGAAGTAGATGTTTTTCTGGAACTCTCTTGCTTTTTCTATGATCCAACGGATGTTGGCAATTTGACCTCTGGTTCCTCTGCCTTTTCTAAATCCAGCTTGAACATCTGGAAATTCTTGGTTCACGTACTGTTGAAGCCTGGCTTGGAGAATTTTGAGTATTACTTTGCTAGCATGTGAGATGAGTGCAATTGTGCAGTAGTTTGAGCATTCTTTGGCATTGCCTTTCTTTGGGATTGGAATGAAAACTGACCTTTTCCAGTCCTGTGGCCACTGCTGAGTTTTCCAAATTTGCTGGCATATTGAATGCAGCACTTTAATAGCATCATCTTTTAGAATTTGAAATAGCTCAGCTGGAATTCCATCACCTCCACTAGCTTTGTTCATAGTGATGCTTCCTTAGGCCCACTTGACTTCGAACTTCAGGATGTCTGGCTCTAGGTGAGTGATCACACCATCGAGGTTATCTGCATCATGAAGATCTTTTTTGTATAGTTCTTCTGTGTATTCTTGCCACCTCTTCTTAACATCTTCTGCTTCTGTTAGGTCCATACCATTTCTGTCCTTTATTGAGCCCATCTTTGCATGAAGTGTTCCTTTGGTATATCTAATTTTCTTGAAGAGATGTCTAGTCTTTCCCATTCTATTGTTTTCCTCTATTTCTTTGCATTGATCACTGAGGAAGTCTTTCTTATCTCTCCTTGCTATTCTTTGGAACTCTGCATTCAGATGGGTATATCTTTCCTTTTTCCTTTGCCTTTAGCTTCTCTTCTTTTCTCAGCTATTTGTAAGGCCTCCTCAGACAACCATTTTGCCTTTTTGCATTTCTTCTTCTTGGGATGGTTTTGATCACTGCCTCCTGTACAGTGTTACAAACCTCTGTCCATAGTTCTTCAGGCACCCTATCAGATCTAATCCCTTGAAATCTATTTGTCACTTCCACTGTATAATATTAAGGGATATGATTTAGCGCATACCTGAATCGTCTAGTGGTTTTCTGTACTTTCTTCAATTTAAATCTGAATTTTGCAATAAGGAGTTCATGATCTGAACCACAGTCAGCTCCTGGTCTTGTTTTGCTGACTGTATAGAGCTTCTCCATCTTCAGCTGCAAAGAATATAATCAGTCTGATTTCAGTGTTGACCATCTGGTGATGTCCACGTGTAGAGTCATCTCTTTTATTCTTGGAAGAGGGTGTTTGCTATTACCAGTGCATTCTCTTGACAAAACTGTTAGCCTTTGCCCTGCTTCATTTTGTACTCTTAAGGCCAAACTTGCCTGTTACTCTAGGTATCTTTTGACTTCCTTCTTTTTCCTGTTCCCTATGGTGAAAAGGACATCTTTTTTGGTGTTAGTTCTAGAAGTCTTGTAGGTCATCATAGAACTGTTCAACTTCAACTTCTTCGGCATTAGTGGTTGGGGCATAGATTTGAATTACTGTGATGTTGAATGATTTGCCTTGGAAACAAACAGAGATCATTCTGTCATTTTTGAGACTGCACCCAAGTACTGCATTTCAGACTCTTTTGTTGACTATGAGGGCTACTCCATTTCTTCTAAGGGATTCTTGCCCACAGTAGTAGATATAATGGTCATCTGAATTAAATTCACCCATTCCAGTCCATTTTAGTTCACTGATTCCTAAAATGTCGATGTTCACTCTTGCCATCTCTGATTGACCACTTCCAAATTACCTTGATTTATGGACCTAACATTCCAGATTCCTATGTAATATTGTTCTTTACAGCATTGGGCTTACTTCCATCACGTGTCATATCCACAAGCTTTGGCTACATCTTTTCATTCTTTCCAGAGTTATTTCTTCACTTTTCTCCCAGCAGCATATTGAGCACCTACTGACCTGGGGAATTCATCTTTCAGTGTCATATCTTTTTGCCTTTTCATTCTATTCATGGGGTTCTCAAGGCAAGAATACTAAAGTGGCTTGCCATTCCCTTCTTCAGTAGACGATGTTGTGTCAGAACTCTCCACCATGACCCATCCGTCTTGGGTGGCCCTACATGGCATGGCTCATAGTTTCACTGAGTTAGACAAGACTGTGATCCAAGTGATCAGTTTCGTTAGTTTTCTGTGATATGTGGTTTTCATTCTGTCTGCCCTCTGATGGATAAGGATAAGAGGCTTGTGGAAGCTTCCTGATGGGAGGGACTGGCTGTGGGGGAATCTGGGTCTTGCTCTGATGGGTGGGGCCATGCTCAGTAAATCTTTAATCCAATTTTCTGTTGATGGGTGGGGCTGTGTTCCCTCCCTGTTGTTTGGCCTGAGGCCAAACTATGGTAGGGGTATTTGTTAATGGCGACCTCCCTTAAAAGGACTTACGCCAGCACTGTTGTATTCAGTGTTCCTGACTCCACAGAAGGCCACTGTTAACCCACGCCTCTGTCAGAGACTCCTGGACACTCACAGGACAGTCTGGCTCTGTCTCCTGTGGGCTCAGTCTCCTGTGGGGTCACTGCTCCTTTCTCTTGGGTCCTGGTATGCATGAGGTTTTGTTTGTGCCCTCCAAGCATCTTTTTCCCCAGTCCTGTGGAAGTTCTGTAATCAAATCCCACTGGCCTTCAAAGTCATATTCCCTGGGGGTTCTCAGTCCCTTTGATGGACCCCCACGGTGGGAAATCTGTTATTGACCCTAAAACTTTTATTACAGTGCAAGAACTTCTTTGATATAATTGTTCTCCAGTTTGTGGAGTGCTGTCTGAGGGAGGATTAGCATGGTGTGGTGAATGTTCATTTTAAGATCTTGCTAGGGTGTGGGGAGTGGTGAGAATCGGCAGGTTTGTTCCCGCAGCATGTGTTCACAACAAGGCCATTAACTGCTGGACATCATGCTGGGCTTTTGGAATGGAGGGGTTGTAATAAATGACCCTTATGCTAGGCAGGCAGTTGGGTTCAGAGAGTTATTAATGCAATCACAAACATATTCTTTACTTTTAAATTACGTAAGCAATGCAAAAATGCATTATAATAAAAAATAGATAACTCATACAGCACTTACCGTGTAAAGATTTGCATGTATTAAACCATATAGCAGTTAGGTGTGGAACCTTCAAGAACCTAGTTGCTAAGTCCTGTCTTTTGAGACTACATGGTCTGTAGCTGGCCAGGCTCCTCTGTCCACGGGATTTCCCAGTCAAGAATACTGAAGTAGGTTGCCATTTCCTTCTCCAGGGGATCTTTGTGACCCCAGGGATTGGATGTCTCCTGAAGTTTTCAAAGAAATGCCTCTTTTAAATACCTGACTGCCCATACCCTATAGACCTAACTTTGAGAGCCCACCTGCATCTCTCCTTCCTGAAACTGGCCAGAAGAATCTACAATGGTGGAGGAAAAATTTCTTCCTCTTGACAGTGTGAACCTGCAAACCCCTAAGCACCCCAACCTTGGACCCTAACAAAGGCAGAGCCCCAGATTCTGTCCAAGTTCTCTCTCTCTCCACTTCTCCCACCCCATGACTTCACAGTGTGGCCCTGGAACATGTTGTGTACTCTCCAAAACCTGAGTTGCAAATATCATTACTTCCTGTAGTCCAGCTGTTACCCATCAAGGTTAAAGGAAGGAGTCAGAGAATTGACACAATTCATCTTGGCACAGTGAACAGGAGTGACCTATTGGTGACTTACCTCCCTTCTGTGCTTGCTACTTATTAGCTTGCATGCCTCAGAGATCAAGCCCTGAGCCTTTGGAGTGGGAGCACTGACTCCAAGACCCTAGACTACCAGAGAACTAACCCTAGGGAGTATCAAATAGTGAGAACTCACACAAAGGAAACCACTTGAATACAAGACCCAGCATCACCCAACCACCAGTGCAGGATGCCTCATCTAAACAACAAACAAAACAAAAATACAAACCCAATCATCAGCAGACAGGATTACCACCTCACTCAGCCTTGCCCATCAGAGGAAAAACAAACAAACAAAAACTCAGCACAAATCTCACCCTATAAAAGCTTACACAAACCACTGGACCAACCTTAGGAGGGCAGAAACCAAAAGGAAGAAAGAATTCAACCTTCTTCAAGGAAAGAATTCAACTTTTCTTGAAGCCTGGGAAAAGGAGACCTCAAACACAGTAAGTTTAAAAAAAAAAAAATGAAAAGGCAGAGAAATACTATACAAATGAAGGAACAAACTAGAAACACAGAAGTCCAAATAAATGAAGAGGAAATAGGCAAACTACCTGAAAAAGAATTCAGAATAATGATAGTAAAGATCAAAAACCTTGAAAAATATGCAAGAATCAATTAACAAAGACTTAGAAGAATTAAAAAATAAACATGCAGAGACAACACAATTACTGAAATTAAAAATACTCTAGAAGGAATCAATAGCAGAATATCTGAAGCAGAAGAACGAATCAGTGAGCTGGAAGATAAAATGGTGGAAATAACTTCTGAAGAGCAGAATAAAGTAAAAAGAATGAAAAGAACTGAGGATAGTCTCAGAGACCTCTGGGACAATATCAAACACACCAACATTTGAATTATAGGGGGTCCCAGAAGAAGAGAAAAAGAAAGGGTATGAGAAAATTTTTGAAGAGATTATAGTTGAAAATTTCCCCAACATGGAAAAGGAAATAGTCAATCAAGTCCAAGAGGCACAAAGAGTCCCATACAGGATAAACCCAGGAAAAATGCCCCAAGGCACATAGTAATCAAACTAACAAAGACTAAACACAAAGAAAGAATATTAAAAGCAGCAAGGGAGAAGCAACAAGTAACATACAAGGGAAACCCCATACACTTAACAGCTGATCTTTCAGCAGAAACTCTGCAGGCCAGAAGGGAATGGCAGGATATATTTAAAGTACTGAAAGGGAAAAATCTACAACCAAGATTACTGTACCTGGCAAGGATCTCATTCAAAATTGATGGAGAAATAAAAAGCTTTTCAGACAAGCAAAAGTTAAGAGAATATAGTAGCACCAAACCAACTTTACAACAAATGTTAAAAGGGACTTATATAGTCAAGAAATACAAGAGAAGAAAATAAGATCTACAAAATCAACCCCAAACAATTAAGAAAATGGCAATAGGAACATATATATCAATAATTACTTTAAATGTAAATGGATTAAATGCTCCAACCAAAAGACACAGACTGGCTGAATGGATACAAAAACAAGACCCATATATATGCTGTCTACAAGAAACCCACTTCAGACCTCAAGACACATATAGACTGAAAGTGAGAGGATGGAAAAATATATTCCATGCAAATGGGAAGCAAAAGAAAGCTGGAGTAGCAATCCTCATATCAGACAAAATAGACCTTAAAATAAAGAGTATCACACTACATAATGATCAAGGGATCAATCCAAGAGGAAGACATAACAATTGTAAATATCTATGCACCCAACATAGGAGCACCTCAATACATAAGACAAACACTAACAGACATAAAAGGAGAAACTGACAGTAACACAATAATAGTAGGAGACTTTAACACCCCACTCACACCAATGGACAGATCATCAAAACAGAAAATTAATAAGGAAACACAAGTCTTAAATGATACATTAGATGAGATGGATCACATTGATATCTTCAGGACATTCCATTCAAATGCAGAAGAATACACACCTTCTTCTCAAGTGCACATGGAACATTCTCCAGGATAGACCACATCTTGGGTCACAAATCAAACCTCAGTAAATTTAAGAAAACTGAAATTGTATCAAGCAATTTCTCTGACTGCAATGCTGTGAGACTAGATATCAATTACAAGAAAAAGACTGTAAGAAACACAAACACATGGAGATTAAACAACATGATTCTAAATAACCAACAGATTACTGAAGAAATCAAAAGGGAAATCAAAAAATTTCTAGAAACAAATGACAATGAAAACATGACAACTCAAAACCTATGAGATGCAGCAAAAGCAGTTCTAAGAGGGAAGTTTATAGCAATACAATCATACCTCAAGAAACAAGAAAAATATCGAATAGGCAACCTAACTTTATGCCTCAAACAACTGGAAAAAGAAGAAAAAAAAATCCCCCAAAATTAGCAGAAGGAAAAAAAATCATAAAGATCCAAGCAGAAATAAATGAAAAAGAAATGAAAGAAACAATAGTAAAGATTAATAAAACTAAAAGCTGGTTCTTTGAGAAGATAAACAAAATTGACAAACCTTTAGCCAGACTCATCAAGAAAAAAAGAGAGAAGAATCAAGTCAACAAAATTAGAAATGAAAAAGGAGAGGTTACAACAGACAATGCAGAAATACAAAGGATTTTAAGAGACTATTATGAACAACTATATGGCAATAAAATAGATAACCTGGAAGAAATGGACAGATTCTTAGAAAAGTTCAATCTTCCAAGACTGAACCAGGAAGAAATAGAAATTATGAACAACCCAATTACAAGCACTGAAATTGAAGCTGTGATAAAAAATCTCTCAAAAACAAACGTCCAGGACCAGATGGCTTCAAAGAAGAATTCTGTCAAACATTTAGAGAAGAGCTAATGCCTACCCTTCTAAAATGCTTTCAAACGTTGCAGAGGAAGGAACACTTCCAAACTCATTCTCCAAGGCCACCATCATCCTGATACCAAAACCATTCAAAGACAACACAAAGAAAACTACAGGCAATATCACTGATGAACATAGATGCAAAAATCCTCAACAAAATTTTAGCAAACAGAATTCAGCAACACATCAAAAAGCTCATATACCATGATCAAGTTGGGTTTATTTCAGGGATGCAAGGATTCTTCAATATATGCAAATCAATTGATGTGATACACCATATTAACAAATTGAAAGATAAAAACCATATGATAATCTCAATAGATGCAGAAAAAGCCTTTGACAAAATTCAGCACCCATTTATGATTAAAACTCTTCAAAAAATGGGCATAGAAGGAACCTACCTCAACATAGTAAAGGCCATATATGATAAGTCTATAGCAAACATTATTCTCAGTGGTGAAAGACTGAAAGCATTCCCTCTAAGATCAGGAAGATGACGAGGATGTCCACTGTTGCCACTATTATTCAACATAGTCTGGAATTCCTAGCTACAGCAATCAGAGAAGAAAAAGAAATAAAGGAATCCAGATTGGAAAAGAAGAAGTAAAGCTCTCACTGTTTGCAGATGACATGATACTATACATAGAAAACCCTAAAGATAGTATCAGAAAATTACTAGAGCTAATCAATGAATTTAGCAAAGTTGCAGGATACAAAATCAATACACAGAAATCACTTGCATTTCTACTAACAATAAAAAATCAGAAAGAGAAATTAAGGAATCAATCCCACTCACCATTGCAACAAAAAGAATTAAATATCTAGGAATAAACTTACCTAAGGAGACAAAAGAACTGTACACAGAAAATTATAAGACACTAATGAAAGAAATCAAAGACAACATAAACAGATGGAGAGATATTCCATGTTCCTGGGTAGGAAGAATCAATATTGTGAAAATGACTATACTACCAAATGCAATCTACAGATTCAATGTGATCCCTATCAAATTACCAATGGCATTTTCCACAGTACTATAATACAAAAAATTCACAATTCATATGGAAACACAAAAGACCCCGAATGGCCAAGCAGTCTTGAGAAAGAAGAATGGAGCTGGAGGAATCAAGCTTCCTGACTTCAGATTATACTACAAAGCTACAGTCATCAAGACAGTATGGTACTGGCACAAAAACAGAAATATAGACCAATGGAACAAGACAGAAAGCCCAGAAATAAACCCATGCACCTATGGGTACCTTATTTTTTACAAAGGAGGCAAGAATATACAATGGGGCAAAGACAGCCTCTTCAATAAATGGTGCTGGGAAAACTGGACAGCTACATGTAAAAGAATGAAATTAGAACACTTCCTAACACCATACACAAAGATAAACTCAAAATGGATTAAAGACCTAAATGTAAGACCAGAAACTATAAAACTCTTAGAGGAAAACATAGGCAGAACACTCGATGACATAAATCAAAACAAGATCCTCTATGATCCACCTCCTAGAGTAACAGAAATAAAAACAAAAGTAAACAAGTAGGACCTGATTAAACTTAAAAACTTTTGCACAGCAAAGGAAACTATAAGCAAGGTGAAAAGATAACAATCAGAATGGGAGAAAATAAAAGCAAATGAAACACCTGACAAAAGATTAATTTCCAAAATATACAAGCAGCTCATATAACTCAGTACCTGAAAAACAAACAACCCAGTCAACAAGTGAGAAAAACCTAAACATTTCTCCAAAGAAGACATACAGATGGCTAATAAACACATGAAAAGATGCTCAACATCACTCATTATTAGAGAAATGCAAATCAAAACTACAATGAGATATCACCTCACACTGGTCAGAATGGCCATCATCAAAAAGTCTACAAACAATAAATGCTGGAGAGGGTGTGGAGAAAAAGGAATGCTCTTGCACTGTTGGTGGGAATGCAAATTGATATAGCCACTATGGAAGAGGGTACGGAAGGTTCCTTAAAAAGCTAGGAATAAAATCACCATATGACCCAGCAATCCCACTCCTGAAGAAACCAAAAAGAAAGAGACATTTGTATCCATTGTTCATTGCATCACTATTTACAATAGGTAGAGCATGGAAGCAACCTAGATGTCCATTGACAGATGAGTGGATAAAGAAGTTGTGGTACATATACACAATGAAATATTACTCAGCCATAAAAAGGAACACATTTGAGTCAGTTCTAATGAGGTGGATGAACCTAGAACCTATTATACAGAGTGAAGTAAGTCAGAAAGAGAAAGATAAATATCATATTCTAACACATATATATGGAATCTAGAAAAATGGTACTGAAGAATTTATTTACAGGGCAACAATGGAGAAACAGACATAGAGAATAGACTTATGGACATGGGGAGAGGGGAGGAGAGGGTGAGATGTATGGAAAGAGTAACATGGAAACAAATTACCATATGCAAAAGAGATAGCCAACTGGAATTTACTATATGGCTTGGGAAACTCAAACAGGGGCTCAACCGAGAGGGATGGGATGGGGAGGGAGATAGGAGGGAGGTTCAAAAGGGAGGGGATTTGTATGCCTATGGCTGATTGAGTGCGGGAGGAGAAGGGGACAACAGAGGATGAGATGGTTGGATGGCATCACCGACTCAATGGACATGAGTTTGGGTAAACTCCGGGAGTTGGTGATGGACAGGGAGGCCTAGTGTGCTGCAGTCTGTGGGGTTGCAAAGCGTCAGACATGACTGAGTGACTGAACTGAACTGATGGCTGATTCATGTTGAGGTTTGACAGAAAACAAAAAATTCTGTAAAGCAATTATCCTTTGATAATAAAGAAATAAACCCAGACAATTAATAAATAGAAGAAATAAAAAAAAGATCAAACCAGTCAGTCCTAAAGGAAATCAACCATGAATCCATTGGAAGGACTGATATTGAAGCTGAAGTTCCAATATTTTGGACATCTGATTTGAGGAACCAACTCACTGAAAAGACCATGATGCTGAAAAAGATTGAAGGCAAAAAGGGTGGCAGTAGAAGAGATGGTTAGTTAGCATCACTGACTTAAGGAACATGAATTTGAGTAAACTCTGAGAGACAGTGGAGGACAGAGGAGCTTGGCATGCTGCAGTCTATGGGGTCACAAAGAGTCAGACATGACTTAGTGATTGAACAGCAACCACAATTGGGAAAGAGAGAGGCGAGACAATGTAACAGACATCCCAGAATTAGACCCACACAATTATGGCTATTTGATTTTTGAGAAAGGTGCAAAAAACAGTTCTGTGATAATTGCAGTCTTTTTTACTACATGGTGTTGGAGCAATTGAACATCCATATGCTAAATGATGAACCTTCACCTAAACATCATTCATTATACAAAAATTAGCTTGAAATGAATCATCGATTTAAAACTAAAACATAAAACTATGAAACCTTTAGAAATCAGTATAAAGGAAAATTTTTGTGACCTGGAGTTAAATTTGGGTTTCTGAGCAGCAGCACCACTGACATTTTTGGCCTGACAATTCTTTGTCAGGGAAATGTTGCTGTGCGTTGTAGGATATTTGGGCTTCCCAGGTGGTGCTAGTAGTAAAGAAGCCACCTGCAAATGCAGGAGACATAAGAGACATGGATTGGATCCCAGGTTCTGGAAGATCCCTTGGAGGAGGGCATGGAAACCCACTCTAGTATTCTTGCCTGGAGTATCCCCATGGACAGAGGAGCCTGGCGGGCTACAGTTGCAAAGAGTTGGACATGACTGAGCAACTAAGCATACATGCACGTGGGATATTTAGCACCATCTCCAGCCTTTACCCATGAGAAACCAGTAATACCATGCCCCCTAATTCATGACAGCCAAAAATGTATCTAGACATTGCCCAATGTCCCTGGGGACAAAGTAACCCCTGGTTAAAAACCATTGAGTTGGTTTTTTAGATATGACAATAAAGTACTGTCCATAGAAGAAAAAAATTATGAATTGTTCTTTTTATAAAAATGTAAAAGTTTTCCTCTGAAAGATATTGTTGAGAGGATGAAAAGACAAACTATGGACTGGCAGGAGATATTTGGAAATCATATATCTGAAAAAGAACTTGGATCCAGGATATATAAAGAATTCTGAAAATTCAATAA
Source organism: Odocoileus virginianus (assembly GCF_023699985.2). Taxonomy (NCBI): domain Eukaryota; kingdom Metazoa; phylum Chordata; class Mammalia; order Artiodactyla; family Cervidae; genus Odocoileus; species Odocoileus virginianus. Next base: position 1,614,293 of record NW_027224335.1, on the reverse strand, counting down.
TGAGTAAATGAAAAACACAGTTATAAAGAGGGAAAATAATTTTAGCAACTATTTCACCAAAGAAACCTTGAGTATGACCAATAAGCACATGAAAAGATATTCAACATCATTAGCTATTAGGGAAATGCCATGAATGGGTGCCACTGAACACCTGTTAGAATGGCTAAAATAAAAATTACTGAATATCAAAAGCTGGTGAGAATGTGTAGGAAGTGAAACTTTCAAGCATTGCTTTTTTGTATGCAAAATGGTACAGCCATTCTGGAAAACAGTTTGGAGGTTTCTGATCAGGTTAAACATGCATTTATCATATAATCCATCAATCACACTCCTGGGTATTTATCCTAGAGAAATGGATACAATAACCTGGATATGAATGTTTATAACATCTTTATTAATAATTGCCTAAAACTGGAAACAAACTAAAAGTCCTTCAGTGACTAAATGGATAAAGAAACTAGTAGATCAATATAATGGAATGCTATTCAGCAATAAAAAGGAACAAGCTGTTGATCATATAACAACTTGAAAGAATCTGAAAGGCATTATGGTGAGTTAAAGAAGCTTGTCTCAAATGGTTACATATTCTATGACATTCTTGAATTGACTAAACTGTAAGGATGGCAAATAGATAAGTGGTTAGAGGTAAGTTTAAGTTACCTTAAAGGAATTATACAGGACTTCCTGGTGGTGTAGTAAAGAATCTGCCTGCCAATGCAGGGGACACAGATTATATCTGTGGTCCAGGAAGATTCCACAGGCCATAAGGCAACTAAGCCTGTGTGCCGCAACTACTGAGCCTACATGCTGCAACTATTGAAGCCCACACAACCTAGAGCCTATACTCAGCAACAAGAGAAGCCGCTGCAATGAGAAGCCCTTGTACCACAACTGGAGGGTAGACCTGCTCGCCACAACTAGGGGAAGCCCATGTGCAGTGACGAAGACCCAGCACACCCTAAATTAATTAATTTAATGGAATTATACGAAGGAGATTTATGGGGTAGTGGAAACTTCTGTATCCTGATACTGGTGGTGGTTACATGATTATCTACATGTGTTAAAATTCACCAAATTATATACCAAAAGATAAAAAAGCAATTCTATTGTGTGATAATTAAAAAAACAGGCAAAATTCAATTCTGATGGTACTTTACTAGGTTTATAGGATGTAGTGTAAACTTCTTAGCATGAATTACAGGGCCCACCCTGGTGGTAGCTCCTCAGTAACAGGGCTGTTTCCCTCATAAAACATAAGAATATCGTTTTTATGGAGTGACTGATGTGTGATCCTAAAGGTCACAACTGTTTTTTCTCTAAGTAAGAGACAGTTTTTCTGGCTCAGATGGTAAAGAATTTGCCTGCAATGTGGGAGACCTGGGTTCAATCCCTGGGTTGGAAAGATCCCCTGGAGGAAGGCATGGCAACCCACCCCATTATTCTTGCCTGGAGAATATCCATGAACAGAGGAGCCTGGCAGGCTACAGTCCACGGGGTTGCAAAGAGTCAGACATGACTGAGTGACTAAGCACAGCAGCACACAAGAGAGAGTAGTACTGAAAAGTTGAGGATTTAGAATATCCATTTTTATGTGGCGAGAAATGCTGGTGTAGCATTTTGTGGAATCCTGGTCTAGTATAGCCTCAGTTGCCTCTATTAAATGTGACTAGTAACTGATTCCCCCAGTGTCACTCTTGGGCAGAAATTGAACCACTTTTGATCCCAGGCCTAGGCAACTTTGCATCTGACAAGAACAATCCTTCTCACTTCAACCCTTCAGGAGGGGAGAGGAGTATGTGATGTGTGGTCAGTTGAGGGGAGCACATTGTCTTGTCGAGAGTTTTCTACTTACTTTTTGCATTTATGCATCTAGTTAGCAATCTGGGCTGTACTCCTCTACCTCACCTCACCTCCCCTGTAACCTAATTCATTTCATTGGAATCTGGATTCTGCAGAGAACTGGCTTCTAGAAGTATAGTAGCAGGTATATTTCCCCACAAGTTTGTCCTGAGTTGTTTTAGGTTTTAGAACTTTTTGTGGCAGCCCTTTTAGTGTTATGATCACCCTGATGGAGAATCTTGGTTTGTGCTGCTGCTGTCCCCATCCCACCCCCACCACCACATGCCATTTCCTATATGCATGTGGCTTATTTAGAGCTTGGATGACCACCCCAGCCCACTCCCCATTTCCACCGCCATTCAACTCCTCCAATCCTGAGGTAAATGATGAGATATTGGTGTTAATTATGTTTATCCATTTATTAAAATACTTTAAGAAGCAAAACTTTATTAACTTTGAAGACTGGTGTTCCATTTTGTGGGGAGGAGAAATAGGCACACTTTGTAGACCTTTACTTTCTGCTTTTTTGCGTTACCCCATAACTACCCCAGTTTCCTCCCCCCAACAAGCCCCTGGCCCTGCTGCTTATTTGCAGGGGCCTCTGCGGAATCAAAACAACAAATAGAATACAACATAGATTAAAGATTAGACAAATAGACAGATGCAGTTCCACAAACCATAAAATCAATCAAGATCCTTTACAAGGATGGAATGGTGCTAATGAGTTTGGTTGCCTTGGTATTATTTTCTACTTCTTATGAAACAAAAATTCTTCTACTTGTGTCCCAAGGGAAGATGATGTTGACCCCAACTATTGCTTCTGCTCAACCTTTAACCTAAGTTATTAAGTTGAAAATGTCTTCCTTATTCTTCCCTTGTTCCTTTGGACACAACACAGGCCTCTTTTTGGTGAAGGGACTGATAGCCGCTGATCTCCTGTATTGTTGACACCAAAAGCAGTTGATGGCAGTCCAAATCTACTGGCATTCTGCTTCCCCACTAGTTCTTCTTACTAGGAATTGCCCACTCAATCAGTCCATCAGAAAGTGCCAGAAAGATGCAATCAAATCCCAGAACTTTGGCTCTTGATGGCAACTTTGAACAGAATTGAGATGGATATTTGGTGTCTGGCCCCACCACCTGAACAACTATATTACTGCAAGAAGTTAACCATGAAGTCCTGAAAGGAGCTTATGCTTCCAGAGGCTGAGCCAACTCTCTTGAAAAAGAGATAACCACTTCTTGTTTTGTTTTCAAGCTAGTATGAGCAAGAACAAGTGCTCAGCAAAACTGTCTCCCTTTTTTGGAAAACAACTGGTAACTAAGCAGTGTAGGAGGTAACCAAGTGATTTAGCTAGCCACATCTGCTCCTATGTCTCATGGCCTATCAATTCTGCTCCGTGAGTTGACTCCAGCTTCCAATCCTAGTGGTTTTATTCAATATCATTCTGAATCAGGCTGGGAGGACAGGGTGAGTGAAACAGAATCCAGATGATACAACAGAGCAACAGTAGTATTACATAATACAAAGACATGTAGTAAGTTAGCAAAGTAAGCACAATAGATGGAGTACTATTACAGTTTACTGTCACCGGTGATTAAAAATAATTACAAGACACAGCTCTGCTTAGGCACTGCCAAGTAAAAGCTACCCTCTCCCAGGACTTTCTTTTGTTTCCTTAAATTTACTCATTTGACTCTTCTGAGAAAAAATGCAACTTGGTTCCCAACTCTGTGAGTGAGCATGTGTGCAGCTGTTAATGTGTGCAGCCAGAGGAGTCAAGTTGGGCTGCAACAACTGTGGCCTTACTGATTTGATCGAATACCTCCTCCTGGGAAGAAAGAGTAATGCAGAGAAAGCCAAATACACAGGAACAGCACATTCCCCACTTAAATACATATAGTAAGTTAACATATTCTGATGCTTAAATAAGTCTTAAATGTTTTCTCTCAATGTTTTTCCATTAACTTTCTTAACTAGTTGTAGAGCTAAGACTTTTTTATTTGTTTGGCACAGCCATCAGACATCTGGGGACTATCCCCTTGTTAGTATGTTTCTCCTCACCCCTGCAGAGGTGGAACACAGGTGGCTGGTTTAAGTGGGCTAGGCTGGTGGAATTCCAGAGTTGAGAACCTGTGCTGAGTTGGATTGTGCACCTCGATGAACCAGCCAGTGGACTGAGTCAGGTAACTGAGCACGCTAAGTTTGTCTGAGAAGTGGGGAGAGGCCAGTTTCCTGGCTTTCTGTTGTAAATGGGAAGGGACATTTACCTAAAGGTATAAATTGAAGGTGAGTAGGGATACAAGGCAGACTAGAGGAAATCACTGGGGAAATACTGGAGTTTGATTAGATTTGCCTGACTGGGCACAGGCATTCAAAAAAAAAATGCTAATTGGGATTTGGAGCAATTTTGGCCTGGTTTGTTTTCTTGAGAAATTTGGAAGAAGAACCATGGGAGAAGCAGAAGCTTTTAGCCTCCATTTTCCCAGGCCCTTGTTCTCTCTGATCACTTTGAATTTCCCTCTGGTACTCAAGGAAAAGGAGCAAGAAGGGAGATTCAAAGGTGATTTGGGGACTTAACCAACAGCAGACCAAGATGGAGCTTGTGGGGAAGGGCCTAGGCTGTGGCTTGATTGTCAGGCAGTCCTTTGCTCAGACATCTAAGTCAGAGAGCTCAAGGCCTCGTTGCTCCATATAGTTTCTTGGGTGAGGGGACAGCATAGGTTGGGGCAGTTGCTGATGTAGAGTCCAGGACAGATAGAGCAAAAGGCAGCATGCCAGCTTAGCCCCCTTCTCTAGGGCATTGATGTTTTTGTTCCCCTTTCTGTGGCCTGGCTCAGAATTTTAAGGGGGCGTCGGAATCAGCTGGGCCATTGGTAGATCCCAGCCACTTATAAGACGCTGAAAATGCACCAAAAGTTTAGAAGCTCCACCAAGAACTAGGGCAGTTGGTAGAGGCATATGTGTGTGTAGGGTAGTGGGGGTGGGGAGGGATTCCTGGGTTAGCACAATAAATTATAGGGTCATTTAGAGGTCGAGTTGTATTTTCAGTTCTTAAAAATATATATATATATATTTATATATATACATCTTTATATGTCTCTATACATAACTATACTGCAGCACAGCAGCAAAACATTTAGTTAAAAAATCCAGCAAGAATGCAGCAAAACACTCCATGGAGGCATGCAGGCTAGGATGAAGGCAGTAGGAGGGGAGCCTGTATGGTTGCCATAGGGGTGAGTTCCAACCAATGGGCGGCCCACCCAGCCACCAGAGCACCACCTGGACATGTGCAAAGACATACATGCGCACATGGAAAAACAGAAAGGTTTTGCAGAGAGAGCAGTCACCACAAGAAAAGATCTCACATGGTCATTGTAACAGGCAACTGCACAAGCCCCCATGACCTAGTTCTCATTTTAATAAGTCAACTAGTACAGACCTCCTGAAGTTACAAGTTGCAATTGGCAGGGATTGGGGGAGAAACACCACCACACCTGGCTTTCCTGACCCCTCTCCTCACCTCCCTGAGAGTATTTCTTTCATTCATTCCCTAGCATCAGCAGTTTTTCTGCCAGTCAGAGAAAAACATTCCCCAACTCCCTGAAAAAGTGAACTCCCTTGAATCCTTTGCAGATCCCAGGCCATTCACAAAAAGCATATCTCAATTAAATATTGTAGTTGCTCAAGATGCACGAAGAGAACTGAACAAGACAACTCGGAACAAGAATCTTTGGCCAATGAGAAAATGTAAACCTCTAAGGAGACCTGATTGAGTCCAGACAAAAATGTATTAGTGTAAAGAATTGGAGGATCTTTCTTGGTGGTGCTCATGTTTGTTCTGAAATAATTTAGTCTAGCCTGTATTGAGGTTTTGAGAGTTTTCAGTAGAATCCTAAATGTTGTGAATTCTTCCAGCTTTCCAGGATTATAGTTGAGATCCTGATGGTGTTGGAGGATCATCATATTTTGCTTCATCTTCATGATGTCTGTGATGCCACAAATTTCCTTTAGAGAAAAAAAGCAAATATAGAAACAAAGAGGTTAGCACATTGCCAGCCTAAATGTAGGGACCCTAAAGAGAGCGAACAGTCTTTTAGGAGACAGACTCATTTGTTCATATTGTATCAACCATCTCTGAGCCATCTTAGAAAACCAGCTGATACCATGAGAGCCAAACACAGATGGGATGAGTTCTTAGAACCTGATAATCCATGAAACTGCTATTGACCCCTTCTGAGTATTCAGAAAGACTCTCAAGCACCATGGGTCTCCTAGCTGGCAGATTCTTTGGGACTCAACATAGCTGGACCAAACATAATTTGATCCAGGAAATTCTCTCTTGGCATCTGTGCAAGTCTTAGTTTCTCAAAAAACAAAAAACTACCACCCTCCATCCTTTTTCCTCTATGTCCACCACTGTTATCTCTCTCAAGCTTCTAGGTCATCTAGGCTCAGAATTTAGGAGAGACCATTGACGTCAGAATTGGTATAACTGACAACTCTAAGGGAACATTCTTTTGAGTTCCACTGACATATCAAGAACATTTAAGTCCAATTCTGAAGAAGTGCTCAGTCACTTCAGTCGTGTCTGACTCTCTGTGACCCTATGAACTGTAGCCCACCAGACTCCTCTGTCCAAGGAATTCCCAGGCAAGAATACTGGAGTGGGTTGCCATGACCTCCTCCAGGGGTTCTTCCCAACCCAGGGATCAAATCCATGTCTCCTGTGTCTCCTGCATTGGCAGGTGGATTCTTTATCACTGTGCCACCTGGGAAGCCTATATTCTGAAGAAGAGGTGGAACCAAAATTCAAATAATGAAACAAAGTTTGCATTTCCAGGGACTGACTATAACAGATACAGAATAGGAGTGTTTAGATAGATCATGAAAACTGTTCCTGATACTGTAGGTGCCCATACCGACACCCCCAACCCATGTCAAATAATACTGCTTTGTGGAGCAGGGCCAGAAGCTTGTAGTTGTATTTGACTGGGAAAGAGATATAAATATGACTATTTTCCAATACTTTATCAACAAAGAAAGGAATGAATCAAGTGGAAAGTTAACTGCTTATTCTTTTTTTTCTCTGCAGCTGTTTACATCACAGAGACTGCACCATAAGGTTGCCGCTCAGGCTCTCTCCTTGTCAGTGTCCATAACCACTTGCTCTTTTTTCTTAAGGGTCTTTTTTTTTTTTTTTTCTGGTCACACTGCACAGCACATCAAATCTTAGTTCCCCAATCAGGGATCAAGCCTGTGCCCCCTGCGGTGGAATCATGGAGTCCTAACCACTGGACCATCAGGGAAGTCCCTCCATATCACTTTCTAACTCATACCCTATCCAAGAGACTTCTTGGCATCACCTAAGTTTGGTTCCCAGCTGGCTGCCTCCCCTATGACCACCATACCTGCACACATTTCTAATGTGAGCTTCAGGTCTTTGGGAGGGAGGGATCCAGGCTGCTGGGAGGTCTTTACGACCTTGATGCCTGTGGGGGAAACTTACCAATAAAACCCTGGATGCCTTGGCCTGATTTAGGCTTGTATTCTTCTTCTGGCTTCTTTTTCCCCAATTTGGGGAACTTAACTTTCAATCTGAAGCTTTTGCTGTCAGTGTCTGAGGACTTTTCCTAGTAAAGCACAACAAAAGGAAGGTCAAAATGTTAGTTGCCTAATAGAAACAATTCTTAGAGGCTTGGAGAGATGGTGAACAAGGATGGCTGCAGGAAGCCAGCCAATCTGCTATCTATTCAGGTGTGGGAGACATCCCTACTCACTAGTACCATACCTGAGAAGGCATCTGGTCTTTACCAAGATCCTACTCTGTGCCAGATGCTTTGCTAAACACTTTAATGTGTGTGTGGTCAGTCGCTCAGTCATGTCCAACTCTTTGCGACCCCCATGGACTAGCCCCACCGGGTTCTTCTGTCCATGACATTTTCCAGGCAAGAAATACTGGAGTGGGTAGCCATTCCCTTCTCCAGAGGATCTTCCTGACCCAGGGTTAGAACCCAGGTCTCCTGAATTGCAGTCAGATTCTTTACCACTGAACCACCTGGGAAACCCCTAGCCCCCAAATAAATGCTCTCATATGTATAACTGATCTTCTGAATTGCCTTTCATAAGAAACCTAAAGTAAGGGCACAGGACCTTCCCTCTCAACCAAAACTCTGGAAAGCCCAATGAATAACTGACTCTCCTCCTGCTTTTCCCCATCAAAGTGGATCTGCATCTTCTGTGGCATTAAGGCAAGCAAGTTGGGTGTTAGGTGAATGATCAATATCTTCCTGCCTTTCTTTCAATCTACTCTGCCCTTCTTTAGAGCCTCATTTCTTCATCTTTATGGAAATACTGAAGTCCAGAAAAGAGATTATGCCCAGACAAGGCAAACTCGAATATTGAGACCTCAGAGCATGGACTGTTTGTCTTAGTTCTCTCAATATCCAGTCTATCTGTCTAGGTCAAGGGCTTGGTGCTAGACAGTTGAACTGAGGAAGAAAGTGCTACAAGAGTTTGCTTCCTTTTCTGCGTAACAGCATGTTTTCCTTCCCCAGAGGGCTGCTGGTCAAGAGCAGCAAAGGCATGTGATACAGTTATTAAATTATTTAAGACCTGAATTTGCCTGTGGCTTTTTCTCTTAAATGGTAGCCTAATTGCTGCACTAGTCCAAATCCTTGTATGTCTTGCTCACATTCATATAACTAGTATATAAAGTCAAAAAACAGGTATAATGAGTAGAATAAATAAGAATTCCTACACGGTGTTGAAATGAGCAATTCCATGGTAGAGAAGTTTAGAGAAAAACCCTGTCAGACCGTAATGGGAGTAACTTACCTGGTGATAGGTAGACATCTTCCAGTCATTTGATTTATGAAATGTACTATTTTTCCATCTCAGGAAAGCACTCAGATTTGTCAAAAAATGACAACATCCCCAGAGCTATATTGTAGCCACTGCTGCCATGCTTGATTTTCTTTTAAGCCACACATCTGCTAGGGGAAGGCACTGAGAAGGCTTGCTTTCCTCCCAGAGTGGGAGGGACAGAGAGCAGCAAGGGAGAGGTGATACTTGGTAGATTTAAACACCAGTATGGCCTGGGCACCAACCATTTAGAACAAATGTTGGCTGTAAACAACTGGTATTGGCCCTAATGGTATGTACCAGATGAAATTCAGTCCTGGCAGCAGGAACTAAGCAGGGGAAGGGAATTGTGGCCAGGAGAAAAGCACAGAAAAAGACCAATCTTGCTTATTCTTTTCCAATCTTCTCTACAGAGTGGTTCTTTCTGGTTATGTTCCCATGGTCATCTAGTTTTTCAATGTGCCTTCTGCCTTGTCTACTTAAATGGTGAGGAGATGCAAGGAGGAGGCTCCATTAAGCACAAGCTGAAAACCACTACTGGTCTCCCTCTGCTATATCAGTCATTGTGTCCTGGCTTACACTGGAAGGCAAAGCCCTGAGGAAGAACCCCTCTTTCCCTTTATTTCCCAATCCACAGGTCACATACCTCCAAAAAAAGGATTGAATTCATCCAGTCAATCTTGGATAGCTTTTCAAACTCCTTATTCAGGGCATCCAGGGAAAGTTTCAGTGTGGCCTCATATTCAGCATTTCTCAGCTGGTGAAAACAGGAAAAAGAGTGAGTATCCAATGCCTAATACTTTACCTTCATAGAGTCTTGCTTTCTCCCCAACTCCCAGTCCCTGCCTAGTGGCCATTAGACCACAGGTTGCCAATTTATACCTCCTTTGGTCCATAGGGTCACTGGAAAGTATAGTCAGTCAGCTCTTTACTTTCTCAATAGGGAGATTCAGGAAAAAAATCAGATAGTGATGCTTTCCTTGGAGCTTGGCACACTCACAGTTTGCAAGCAGAGAGGCCCTTTGACCAGTATAAGTTAACACTGAGTTGTACCCCAACAACTTAGGGTCCAGGATAAAGGTCCTACTCTTGATCCTCAAGTCCCTGGAGACATCTAAATGTTCTCATAAAAATAGCTACCAATTTTTGAGCACATACTATATGCCAGGCACTATGCATACATGATTTCATTCCATCTTCTCAATAGCTTGATAATACCTTATGACGTACTATTGTTCTCATTTTATAGGTAGAAAAGTGTACTCGAAGTTTAGTGCTCAAGATCGCATGACTAGACAGAAACCAGATCTATTTAACTCTATAGCCTACCCTCTATACCATACTATCCCAGAAAGGGTATGTGGGGTGGCTAGATGTTAGGGTTGGGGGGAGGGAATCTTTATTACCCAGTTACCATAATTTAAAGGCTGCTTTGTGAAGCAAAGGGGAGGGCTAGAGAGAGACAGGCTCAAAATCTCCCTTCCTGGCAAAGAGGGTCTGCCTCTCCAGGCTGTGCTTTTAGCCCCTAGCTATTCACTCTTAGTAAATAAGAAATAGTTTCAGATGGCTTGTCTCACACGTTCATGAAACAGAGCATCCCCCAGCACCCACAGGATGAACTCTGTATACGCCATGGAAGAGTTAAAATAGATTCTTCTAAAACCATCTCCAACTTAGAAGACCCAAGTCCAGAGCAACAACATAGGTCAGATAGTTCATATTCCATTAGTGAGCTAGGAGGACAGATGCGTGCTGATATCATCAGCCCTGATGTCCTTTCCAGCTCACCTAACTTGACTTTGTCTCTCCTCCCTGGCATGTGCTCTACTTTCAATTTGGTACTTATGTGACTTCTTGCTGTGCATGAGCCAGCCTTAAGTAGAACCTTGCCAACTGTCACCAATGAGTGGCAGGTGAATGAGCAGGGGGTGGGATTGGAGGTTATGACCAATCAGGATGGGATATGAGAGGGTGACCAAGTCATGCTGACAAATGATCTCCTGCTCTTGCTTTACAACTAATGATTTAGGACAGTACAGGGTAGCCCAGGTGCACAGGACATGTGTGTGCACACGGTGGTGGGCTGGGGATCAGTGGTGACAGTTAGAAATGGCCATCACTTGAAGGTAAGGGGGAAAGGGGCAGGGGTCCTTGTGGGCACACTTACAAGCAATGCTCAAAAGGGATTTGGTAGGCAAACCCAAAGCCACAGAGTAAAATGAGGAGCTGGGGCCTTAGAAAATGATTCCTGATCATAATAGCAGAGGAATAAAATGGCTTCCTAATAACTTCCTATTTGGCACCTAGAGAATCAGGCTCTGAAAAATAGTATGTGGGTGGGCCTGAATCTCATGCTATAGTCTCTTGTCCTTCTGGCTCCAAGAGAGACCTTGTCCAGGACTTTTCTCTGAGATAAATGTTGCAAACTGACTCAGGGGACTTTGTTGTTCACTTCTTGTTCCTGTCCGAACACATCACTAAGTCAATTTGCCAAATAAGGGAAGTGGGAGTTACTGGATGGGATTTTCTTCCTCAAAAGGCTACAACCCTCTCCCAACACTGAGCTCCTTATTGTCCTCCTCCTTCAAAGGGAGGAATAACAACATTTAATGAAATAAACCTTATGTCCATGTCGCCTTCATGATATGGCCTTTCTTAGCTTCCATTTGCACCCAGTCTCATTTGGATGTTTGTATGTGTGTGTGGGTCCTTACCAGGTTTTTTTTATTAAGTGTGGTATGTACTCAGTTTGGGTTGTTGGCTGGTATAAATAAATTTTCATGAGCCCACGAGCCTCAAAAAAGCCTGAGTGTCAATGAGAGGCCAGGCTCCCATATTTCCTTCTGCCCAAATTGGCAAGGTCATTGAGCTCTACCTATATATAGAAGGTACTTCTGGTGCTGTCTCTAAAGGCTAAAACTCTAGCCTGGGGCTCAGATGCTGGGACAGTCTGGCCTGATTGTCTTTGCCACTCTGCCACCTGTGCAGTGTGCCAATTAGATGTGCAAATGGAAGGGGGAAGTGGATGCACTTCTTTCAAAATCAACTCAGAGGCCCCTCTTCAAATAAACCTTAATTAGATGAGAAGCAAGAACAGCATCTTCCTCAGGGCTGTAGCAGTGAAAGTCAAAGTGGGATGGTCATGATCAGTTGACTCATTAGCGCACACTCACCAGGTGTGCCTATGGGCTTTGCAGTAAGAGAAATAGCAACTCTTCTTGTAGCTCAAAAACTGAGCCTCAGTCCATTTTCCCTAACACTGATAAAATCTACCATCTGTCAAGCTGCTAGGCAGAGCTAGGCACTTAATAAACAGTAGTTTGTTTAATCCTCACAACAACCCGGAGAGGTAGAGATTACAATCCCTATTTTGTAGGTTGGGAAACAGAGGTGAAGTTACCTCACAGAGATACTGTTATGGATTCATTTGTGTCCCCTCCAGAAAGATATCTTGAAATCCTAACTTTCAGTACCTCAACTATTGGGAAATAGGGTCACCGAAGATGTAATTACTAAGATCATTGGCCTAGTCTGGACCCTGGTGTGGGGTTGGCCCTCATCCAGTATGACTGGTGTCCTTTAAGGAGATGGCCATGGGAAGACAGAGAGAGCACCATGTGAATATGGAGGACTGGAGCAATGCATCTATATTACAAGCCAAGGAATGCTCCAAACACTGCCAACAATTCACCAGGAGCTAGGAAGAGGCAAGGAAGGATTTCCCTACAGGTCTCAGAGGGAACATGACCCTGCTGATACCTTGATTTCAGGCTGCTAGCCTACAGAACAGTGAAACAATGACTTTCTGTTGTCCAAAGTCACCCAGGTTTCAGTGTTTGTTACAGCAGCCTTAGGAAATTAATATAGTTAGTAACTGTCAGATTTGAACTCAGAGACTGCCAACTTTCCCCACTATTCCTTACTCTCTTCCCACATGGTGAAAGACATATTGTGGAAACTTGGGAGATGCAGAGCAGCTCAAAAGAGCTCACCCTTTTCTACTGAAGCTGTATTGGGTATAGTGAGAACACCCTACTTCTGTTTGGTCTTGTATGTACCTAAGAGACATTTGTCAAAGGAGAGGAGGAGATTTTTCTTCAAGGATATGATAGTTCCTATGGACTCACATAATTTATGAAGTGACATGATCAATGATAACTCTAGATGAGGATGACACAGCAGGGACTGCCAGATAAGCACCTGGGTAAAATGCTCCTCCATGTTTTTCAATGCCCTAGAACCAAGTGCAGACTGTGACCAACTTTATATATTGCCCTCCCTTGTTCCAAACCCATCCACTCACCAAGTTTTCATCCAGGAAAGCTTTGGTGTCATCGTAGAGCCCTTTAAGACTAAATATAACATCTAGTGCATCATTTCTGGTTAAAGTCTGAGAGAAGAAAAGAAAGGAAGAGAAAGGACAAAGACAGAGGAGTTATTGGTTAGTAAGCATGCAATTGGCTTTTCTGTGGGAAGGTAGGGGCAGGCTAGTAGGGTGTGGCTGTAAGTGAAAAAGTAATATTCACAATATAGCACAACTAGTAGTTCAGCATGGGCACCAACTAGTCAAAACTGATGCCAGCTATCAACTACAAGTGCAGCTGTACTGGTGTGTCCTATGTAGTGACATAGGACAACTTTGCATTTATCATCACCGATTGAGTACTCTGGGTATAGGGAAACACAAAATATGCAAACTAGACATAAGTTTGAGGCCACTTCTTGCCACTAGCTAAAGCCACCTTTTCCAAGGAATGTGGAATTAGGCATTGTGGAATTAACCATCTCTCTTCTTGAAACTCAATGGAGAAGGCAATAGCATCCCACTCCAGTACTCTTGCCTGGAAATCCCATGGACAGAGGAGCCTGGTGGGCTGCAGTCCATGGGGTCAAGAAGAGTCAGACATGACTGAATGACTTCACTTTCACTTTTCACCTTCATGTATTGGAGAAGGAAATGGCAACCCACTCCAGTGGGACGCAACTGAAGTGACAGCAGCAGCAGCAGCAGCAGCTTCTTGAAACTCCAGGCCCCTTCCAATGTAGATTTGGCCCCCAATAAATAGGTTTCCTACATTTTAGGAGACCCTGATCCTGTATGTGGCCCTTTTGTATGGTTTTCTTAGCATAAAGTTACTTTTTAAAAACATCACTTAAAAATCTTCTGCCAGTGGGTCAAGTCATGAGATGGCACATTTAACATCATGCATCCTAATCTGGACCTTTCCCTCAAGAGGAAAACCAAGGCAGCCTGGAGTTCAGGTTTCAATGACAAGTATCACCTTAACAGGTTATACAGGGATCCACGTGGGATAAGGAAGGGCCAAAGCCAAGTTCCTCTCCATTCACAGGCTATTTCTCCTTGAGACCAGTGTGGTAGATAGCTCTCAGGCTGATGAAGTCTGCTATGGGATTCTCCCAGTAGCCATTCTGAACCTGTAACAAGTCAAGGAATATCTGCCTCCCTTTCTACTCCATCCATCAGTTTCCTGCCATGTCATTTGCTCGGTTTTTCTATCCAGCCTGGGTTCCTCTTCCTCCCCTTCTATTCCCTTTCCTATTTGGTTGACTCCTTTCCTTCATCTGCCCCTTCCTCCCTTACCTCAATGGGAATGCAGGAAGCTGCAGCTGTCTCATTGCTACTCTCTTGTTTGTAAAATACATCGTTTAGGGTGTTAGCACTGGCATTCACAGAATCCATGAGGACAGACACGTGCTGGTGGACCTTGCTCAGGTCAGTAAGTCTGTAATAAAGCAAGAAGAGATAAATGAGTCTAGAGTTCTGAAGGACGTCTGGTCTGAGGTACTTGTAAGGGTTAGGATTAAAAGTAAAAATGAAAGCTCTGAGTACCTGAATTGTATTCTTTACTCCCTCCTGTTATTTCTACTCATTTCTAGGTAGCCACTTATGCCAGAAAATGTTTCTACTCTTCTTTAGGTATTCACTTTTGCCCATCCTTTTTGGGGGGATCTTAGTTTCCTGACCAGGGGTTGAGCCCCGGATCCTGGCAGTGAAAGCACCAAATCCTAACCACTGGACTGCTGGGGAATTCCCACTTTGTCCATCCTTATCTCACCTGAATTAGATACTAAGTACTTTGGAAGAGTGGGAGGCTAGAATAGAGGAAGGAGCTGATTCCAGAAACTCTAAGGCCTTCCTGATATTTAGGGCCAAGGATAAACATTTTATTTTATTTTACTTTTTTAGGAAAGCATACTTTTTCTTTTAATTTCTTTAAGGCTATATATATATATATATTGTTTCCATTTATTTTTATTAGTTGGAGGCTAATTACTTTACAATATTGTAGTGGTTTTTGCCATACATTAACATGAATCAGCCATGGATTTACATGTGTTCCCCATCCTGAACCCCCCTCCCACCTCCCTCCCCATCCCATCCCTCTGGGTCATCCCAGTGCACCAGCCCCAATACAGTATACTAACACATATATATGGAATTTAGAAAGATGGTAATGATAACCCTATATGCAAGACAGAAAAAGAGACACAGATGTACAGAACAGACTTTTGGACTCTATGGGAGAAGGCGAGGGTGGGATGATCTGAGAGAACAGCATCGAAACATGTATATTATCAAGTGTGAAACAGATCGCCAGTCCAGGTTAGATGCATGAGGATAAACATTTTAAATCCTACTGGGTCTGGGGCAGCAGGAAGAGATCAAAATTAGTCTTTGGACTTAATGGGAGAAGTCCAAGCTGACCACAAAGACTATTTCCTGTCTGGATTGTTAGGGCCCCTTTCAATCCTCAGAGCTCTGGGCAAGACTCCTTTCTGAGGTCAGGCTCTCCAGTAGCCTACAGACACAAGTTGGCTTCTTCTCCCCAACCCTTCATGGGATTCCCAGTCCTGTATCTGGGCCATACCACTTACCTGCTGATGAGGTTTTCTGCAAGCCGAGTTAAGTGCTGCATCTGGGCATACTCCTCATCAGAGAGGCTATCTTGAGATTCCTGGGTATCCAGCTGGGGCTGAGAGGCAGCTTGGATTTCAGAATGCTTGCACTCCCACATTTTCATTGAGTTCTCAAAGTCCTAGAAATGAAGACAGTGGCAGATCCTAATGACTGCTGTTAGCTAAGAGGGCACATGACAAGGTCTGTCTGTGAGTCTGATATGTGTGGGTCAAGGGGAATGAGGGCCCCACATATTCCCCCATACACCCATCTCCACACTTCATACATCTGTCCAACATTTTATTCAATGTCTTTAATACTAAGCACTTTTAGTTTTGTTGTTTTTACTGTTACCATGCCAAGTCTTGGGACAAGAAGCTTGAATCAGACAGATGTCTGCCTTCCAGAAGATTCTATAGGAAGGCATCATGATCAGTAAGATAGTGGAGCCCCTTTCACGCTCCCTTCTTTGCTAAATCTAGGCAATATGTGCTGATGGATTTTAGAGCCAGATGTATCTAATTTAATTCTGAATTGTGCTTCTGTCATTCACTAGTCATGTTGACTTTTAGCAACATATTTAACCTCTCTGGTCCTTATTTTCCTCACCTGTAAAATGGGAATAAGTGTTATCTACCTCATAGAAAGAGGAGAGTGAAAATGTTGGCTTAAAGCTCAACATTCAGAAAACTAAGATCATGGCATCTGGTCCCATCACTTCATGGCAAATAGATGGGGAAACAGTGGAAACAGTGGCTGACTTTATTTTTTGATGGGCTCCAAAATCACTGCAGATGGTGATTGCAGCCATGAAATTAAAAGACACTTACTCCTTGGAAGGAAAGTTATGACCAACCTAGACAGCATATTAAAAAGCAGAGACATTACTTTGTCAACAAAGGTCCGTCTAGTCAAGGCTATGGTTTTTCCAGTAGTCATGTATGGATGTGAGAGTTGGATCATAAAGAAAGCTGAGCACCGAAGAATTGTTGCTTTTGAACTGTGGTGTTGGAGAAGACTCTTGAGAGTCCCTTGGACTGCAAGGAGATCCAACCAGTCCATCCTAAAGGAGATCAGTCCTGGGTGTTCATTGGAAGGACTGATGTTGAAGCTGAAACTCCAATACTTTGACCACCTGATGTGAAGAACTGACTCATTTGAAAAGACCCTGATGCTGGGAAAGATTGAGGGCAGGAGGAGAAGGGGACAACAGAGGATGAGATGGTTGGATGGCATCACTGACTCAATGGACATGAGTTTGGGTAAACTCTGGGGAGTTGGTGATGGACAGGGAGGCCTGGCATGCTGTGGTTCATGGGGTTGCAAAGAGTCAGACACGACTGAGTGACTGAACTGAACTGAACCTCATAAATTGTTGAGAGGATCTATTTGAGAGAATATATGTAAAGTGCCCAACACAAAGCAGGTAGTTATAAACTAGACATCCCAGCCCTTCACTATTGCTGTGTCTATGGACTGTGCATAGGCCACAGTTTAAGAAAGCCTGTAATCACTGAACACTGATCGATAATGGCTCCTTTCTAGCTTTAGGTGGTTTAGCTGAGGTGGGTGATATTTGTGAATGCAGTATTTTAAGATGCCATGAAAGTGAAAGTCACTCAGTTGTGTCCAACTCTTTGCAACCCCATGGACTATACAGTCCATGGAATTCTCTAAGCCAGAATACTGGAGTGGGTAGCCGTTCCCTTCTTCAGGGGATCTTCCCAACCCAGGGATTGAACCCAGGTCTCCCTCATTGCAGGCAGCTTCTTTACCAACTGAGCTATCAGGGAAGCCCTTTAAGATGCCTTAGAGGAACCTAAAGATCCTATTCAATGAAGAATCTCTTGTTGAGGGAGCAGATTTCTCCATAACCACTGAGGTCTTTAGCTCTCTGTGCATTGGAAGAATGAGGACAACTTTGTCGAAAACCACAGGAGGCAGTTCCTTGTCTCACTCTCTTGGACAGCGCTTTGCAAGTGTCTGTATGTATAAGAGTATCTCAGAGAGCTTGTCTGCAATTGCAAGTTCTCAGGAAATACCCATCCCCATTCTGATGCAGTGGGACCTTGTGGGGCCTAGGAATGAGCATCTCTGACAGGCACCCAAGGTGACTCTGAGATGTCATGCAGACCTCCCTTTGAGAAATTCTGCCTGACTGGAAGCATTCAGTACTCAAGTGATAGCTGTAGATGAGACAATGGAGGAGCCCAAGATGAGCCTTTCTTTTCTTACCCGATCTCTGGTCAACATCTGAGCAGTGTTCTTGTATCTAATCTTGATAAGGCCTGGCCTCTGAACCCAGGCCTCCCCATCCACCTGCACTGGGACACCTTCTTCACCATTGATAGTTATCATCACCTCACGGCACTGCCAGAGAAGAGGAGGAGGGAGAATGGGGAAGAAAAATCAGGCAATGACTACTGACTAATCTGATAATCTCACAGTCACAGCGTAAATGCGTATCTGAACAGGATCAGCAAACATGTGAATCAGATTATCCCAGGGAGGAAACATATGTTTGCTATAGACTTTTTGCTCCTTTGGTCCCTACCACCTCTATTTCTAACCTCAGCCAGCACCTTGCTGCCTACCAGATACCCTACTCCCTCCACCCTGCCATTCTTGTACCTGGTTAATTGCTGGGAGCAGCCCACATCCTATGTTGTAGCCACAGGGCTCAGACCCTTTCTGGTGCCCACCCAGCGTGTGCCTACCTGGGCGATGCGATGATGATGCAGGTTGATGATACGAGACATTGCCATCTGTACAGAACCAAAGATTGCCACGACCTCTAGCTTCCCATCGTCTATTGCAGGAGCCTCATATTCCTGAAGAGAAAGAACTCTGTCACATATCTCACTCTCGAAGAACCACACTTTGTCACAAGCAGGTATGCCTTGAAAGCTCGTGGTAAAAGTTTTTCTAGCTCATGAAGAGTGGAGAAACTACTACATTATTAAAAGGGGAAGGATGAGGTCAGGAAGCCAACTTGGGAGAAAGGCACTGAGATCTAAACTCAGCTCCTTTTGAGATCACAACTCTTAGCTGGTTCCCTCCCTGTCCAATCTAGCATCATAAATCCCCAAAGCCACTGGTCTCATGGCCTTCTTGGGCGAGCTCAGAGGAAAGGATTCATGACCAATTTCTCAGGAGATTTTATTGACAGACCTCCTTAGAGAAAAGGTCATGATGTAGCCAACCTTTCAAGGATCTGTCAGGTTTGAGAAATGGAAAATTCGAAGTCCATGTAACACGGAAGAATTAATCTGATCCTCAGGCTTTCAGCTGATTCTTGTGCTCTGGGGTGGTAATTGCCTTAAAAATACTCGTCATACAGCTGCTGCTAATAATGGTCCCCAGCCTGCCTCCTTTTCCCCCACACTCCAGTCAGTTCAGCTCTCCTTTCTGATAGACTTTAGAGGGGTCAAGATTTTCTCCCTCCTCATTCCCTGTTCCATACTCACTGTGGTTGCCGTGCTGCTTCCCCAAAAGTTGACGCCTCCGGCATAGCTGGTAATGTTGAGCACTACAATGCCTTGCAGATTTGGCAAGGAGATGGCCTCTCCATCACACTGAAAGAAAAGAGTAGCCCTTATTGGCTGGCTCTTCAGATACCAGTGTGAAGGGATATTTACAGACATGGGGGAAGGGCTCTGTCTTCTCGTCATGCTATCATTTTCTTATCCATAAAATGGAAACCTATCTTCATGCTTTCCTCCCATGAGTGAGGATCAGAGTTAAAGCTTGAGAAGAAATAAGAATATAGAGGGAAACTGATTCCCAAGGTCATGATATTTCCTTTCTTCATGCCCAGGAAGGATCATCCTCTTTTTCCACTAACCTCCAGGTGCACTCGTTCTTCCAGTTTCCTGTAAGAGCGCTGAAAGAGTTCCTTGCTTCCCAGAAGGCCATACCACATCTTGTTCTTAAAGCGGCTACTACAGGGAGATAAAGGTAGGGAAAGATAGTCAGAGGGTGAGTAATATAAAGGTAAGCGGATGGAGAAAAGTAAGACGAGATACCATCTTATTCCTCAAGTGCCTTGTTACAGGGTGGAGTCATGGTAACGTGACACAAGAGGGAATGCTAGGATAGTGTAACTGGAGTCCTTGTTCATACACCAGCTGTAATGGGTTCTTGGGTGTCCTTGAGACCTCAGCATCCCATTGATTTGTCACTTGCTGTTGATATTGGTTCAGTTTTGCAAGAGTTAGGCTACATTTAAAAATAAAGCTCATAAAAGGCTGTGAGCACAACTGGGTTGTACGTGTTAAGTCACTTCAGTCATTTCTGACTCTTTGCAATCCTTTAAACAGTAGCCCATCAGTTTCCTCTGTCCATGAGGTTCTCTAGGTAAAAATACCAGAGTGGGTTACCATGCCCTCCTCCAGGGGATCTTCCTGACCCAGGGATCGAACCTGCATCTCTTACATCTCCTGCATTGGTTTCTTTACCACTTGCATCACCTAGGAAGCCCAACTGGCTGGTACACACCAGCAAGTGCCATTCTGGGAGATCAAGATTTCAGCCGCTTGGAATCAATTTCATTTGAAATATGTGACAGACTGCAGTTTCTTTGAAGCATAACTTTTGTGGCAAAGTGGAGGGATTTTGTAAGACCTGTATCTCAAAGACTTCAGTTCAGTTCAGTTCAGTCGCTCAGTCATGTCTGACTCTTTGAGAACCCATGGACTGCAGCATGCCAGGCTTCCCTATCCATCACCAACTCCTGGAGCTCATTCAAACTCATGTCTATCGAGTCAGTGATGCCATATCCAACCATCTCATCCTCTGTTGTCTCCTTCTTCTCCTGCCTTCAATCTTTCCCAGCATCAGAGGCTTTTCAAATGAGTCAGTTCTTTGCATCAGGTGGTCAAAGTATTGGAGTTTCAGCTTCAGCATCAGTCCTTCCAATGAATATTCAGGACTGATTTCCTTTAGGAAATCCTTGCAGTTCAAGGGACTCTCAAGAGTCTTCTCCAATACCACAGTTCAAAAGCATCAATTCTTTGGTGCTCAGCTTTCTTTATAGTCCAACTCTCACATCCATACATGACTACTGGAAAAACCATAGCTTTGACTAGATGGATCTTTGTTGGCAAAGTAATGTCTCTGCTTTTTAATATGCTGTCTAGGTTTGTCATAGCTTTTCTTCCAAGGAGCAAGCATCTTTTAATTTCATGGCTGCAGTCACCATCTGCAGTGATTTTGGAGCCCAAGAAAATAAAGTCTGTCACTGTTTCCACTGTTTCCCCATCTATTTGCCATGAAGTGATGGGACCGGATGCCATGATCTTAGTTTTCTGAATGTTGAGTTTTAAGCCAGCTTTTTCACTCTCTTCTTTCACTTTCATCAAGAGGCTCTTTAGTTCTTCTTCACTTTCTCCCATAAGGATGGTGTCATCTGCCTATATGAAATTATTGATATTCTCCTGGCAATCTTGATTCCAGCTTGTGCTTCATCCAGCCCAGCATTTCAGATGACATACTCTGCATATAAGTTAAATAAGCAGGTGACAGTATATAGCCTTGACGTACTCCTTTCCTGATTTGGAACCAGTCTGTTGTTTCATGTCCAGTTCTAACTATTGCTTCTTGACCTGCATACAGATTTCTCAGGAGGCAGGTCAGGTGGTCTGGTATTCCCATCTCTTTAAGAATTTTCCACAGTTTGTTGTGATCCACACAGTCAAAGGCTAAACACTTAATTCAGTGCTATAGAATAGAGCTAAGCTTACCAGACAGACTGTAGAGGAGGGCCCAGTGGAGAGAATATGGGAAAGGCAAGGATATCAGGAGACTTGTGGTGGAGGTGGGAAGAACAAGGTCCTGCTCACTGTAGAGTCTCTGATAAAAGCAGGCAGGATACTCACATCCCTAGAAAGGCTGGATAGAATCTACTCTGAACTCCCCAAGTAGGGTCACAGAAATGAGCCACCACAAGGCATGGGTTTTGAAATGTAACAAGGCTAACACAAAATTATTTGCACTCTGCTTCAAACCATAAATTTTCTGGACACTTTAGTTTCCTCATCTACTAAAAATCAGAGCTTAGTTATATGGAAATGCAAAATACCTAGAACAACTAAGACCATTCTTAAAAAAGAACAAGGTTGGAGGACTTTTGTCTCCCAATTTCAAAACTTACTATAAAGCTATAGTTATTAAGACAGTGTGGTGCTTGCATAGGATAGATACATAGATCACTGGAACATACATGAGAGTCTGGGGAAAAACACTTATATTTAGGGTCAACCAATTTTTGACAAAGGTGCCAACACAATTTGTTGGGGGAAACACAATTCAAAGGATAGTTTTAAAAAATGGTGTTGTGGAAAAAAAATGGTGTTGTGGAAAAAAAATGGTGTTGTGGTAATTGGATATCCATGTGCAAAAAGATGCACTAAGTGCTTACCTAATACCACACATAAAAATTAACTCGAAGCAGGTCACAGACTTAAAGGTAAGAGAAAAAACAAGAATTTTGGAAGAAAACAGAGAAAATTTTTAAGACCTTGGGTTAGGCAAAGATTTCTTAGATATGGCATCAAAATCATGGTCCGTTAAAAAAAAATAATAGGAATGCATCAAAATTCAAAACTTTTATATATCATAAGATACCACTAAATTAAAAGACAAGCAGTAACAACAGAAAAGACAAGCAACTGGGAAACAATATTTGCAAAACGTTTGTTTCTCAGCCCAGACCTGCTCTGAGAAAGAATTTCTGGTGGCAGGTAGCAGGGGTGATGATGGTGGATGGAAGAGGTGCTTATTTTTCTTCATAATTTCAATCTACCAGAAGAACTCTGAGGCTGCCTTAGGGTATATCTGCAGTACAAAAGTACTAGAAGGTGCCAAGCAGGCCAACCCTGGATGGGGTAAAATCAGTAGGTCCAGGGGAACCAGATTAGGAACCCTAAGAACTAGTAGAGTGATCTTTGATGCTTTGCAGCCTTGCCAGGCAAAAGCAGACCTGAAACTACTACTAGGACCTTGTCAAATTCTCAGACAGAACAAAGATAGGGAATTGGCTGAATCAAGTCAATGTAATCTGTTTTCACTAACAGTAACACAGTTAGCTGTATTTACACAGCAGTCCACAGGTCAAGATGAAGATGGCTCCAAGTTCAGAATACCAGTGCAGTCATCACAGATTTGGTCAACATTTGGGGCAAGCTATCCTATTAGGCTAACCTTCAGACTAATGTGTTTTACTTTCAAATGACGGACTCTTTACTTTTCAAAAGAGTTCTGTTGTTTGGGATGTGGGGGATGTAGGAGTACATGTGTGTGTTGTGATTGTGTGTTTGCATGTGGGCAGGGAAGTTTCTTTTCCTTACTTGTATTGTCCTGGGTGTTCATCTCTTCTGGTGTTGAATTCCAGAGAAATTTTAGCATCTAGTCCAATTCCAAAATAGTTGTTCATGACACACTTTTCTTTGAAGCGTCTGAAATTAGCCAAAGGGAAGAAAAGAGTAGACGTTGGTATAGGAAAGAAGTGCTATTATCACTGGGCTGCAGACTTTATCTGAATATTCAAAACCAATGAGAGAAGGCCTGTTCTACATTGGGTACAAGGCTTAATATTCTTGAGAGGCACATGTAGATATCCTATTTTGTTAACAAGTAGCTTATTAGCTGTAAGAGAGGACACCCAGCCAGCTGGGAGGATTCAGTGGGATTGAGACTCATAATGAAGAAGTCGTCTTTGGAGACTGTCAGATATGAGTGGCCAATATTTTCTCTAGAGGGAAATAAGAACCTTTGAGTATCTCAGATTAAAATGTATGATGAGAGGAAACTCTGTATCACTGCTTTTAGAGATTTCTGAACTCCTTTTAGCACTTTCACATCCAAGGGCAAAGTGACCACACATTTGAGGGGGAAAGACTTTATAAAAGATGATAGATATATGTAGAACAAAAACAAACAAACAAATAAAAAAACCAAGCAGTTTATTTGATTCTTTTGTATCCATCCATTAAAACCAGTGGTGTGCTGGAGGCAGTTCATATTAGCTTATGTAAGCTGATTATGCCTATAATTCCTAACTCTGCAATCAATGACATTGTATCAGTAGCTTGAAGTAGGCCATAATGGGAAAGTTTATAACAGGAATAAATCAGGGCTTCCCACCTGCCACCCACCCTGGGAGCTGGTTGTTAAATATTTTTCAGCACACCATTGATCAAAGTGATAAGTGATAAGTTCACTGAGGTCTCAGATATGAACTTAAGCCAGGGGCAAAGTGGAGGGAAGTGGGAGTTGAAAATGGGGGGAAGCTGTAGAAAACATATAATTGCTAACTGTCTTTCTAGAAATGAAAAATAGGTACAGTTTAGCTACTTAATCACAGATTTGTTATAATTCACTACTAAACTGATCCTACATCTTTCATGTAAGATTTTCCTCCCTTGACTATAGCCCATATATTTGGATTTCTTTAACTGATATAACCAATCTTCTTAACGGAACTCAAAATGAGTGAGTGTGTTGGAACTTGGCTACTGGGAATATTCTAAAGAGGTAGGGTTACTGAGACAAATGTCTTTACATTTGCTTCCTAGTCCCCTAAATGCCCACTTATTTTTTAGCAACTTCAGTTGTTTACTATTAAAGGCAACAGTGAAAAACAGGTCCTTTGAAATGAAATGCAGTTGTGATAATAATAATAATAACTATAACACATATAAACCTAACTATGGATGCCAAAGACTGACCAATGTTAAGTACTTTGGATAAATAAACTCAATAAATACAACAAACCTATGTGACAAGTTCTACACTTATCTCCATATTATACATGAGGAAACTGAGGTTTGGTTGAACTACTTGTGTAAGGTCACACAGTTAGTAAGTAGAGTCAGCATTTGACTCTAGGTATCCTTAGTCTATTCTCTAAACCAGAGAAAGGAAAAAGCCATAGAAAAGTAATAGGTCTATAAATACTTACATAGTTTCAGGTGTAAAATATAAGTGCTCCAAATTGAGGTTTTCTAGGTCTTCACTTTTGAGAGAAGATATAGAAGACAGAGTACCAAGACGAGAACCTCGACACAAAAGATATCACCTTGGTGTCAGATACAAAAATGAAAGCCCTTCCCCTACTTTTATGTCACCCTACTTTCTCTGTTGGAACAGAGTCAGCTCAATGACTTTCTTTTAGATAATATTCAGGGTTCTCATTCCAAAGAGGGATCATCTTGGATGGACAGGGACTTCCACTGAGAGAATAATAAGGCTGGGCAGACTGCTTGCTGGCAGTGAAACAGCTTCAAATCTTGGGTTTCATGAGGCCTTTTCAAAGAACCTAATGGGGTCATTAGGAGATACTTCTGGAGATAGGCATGGGGCCTTATTGTGTGGGGTTTCTGGAGAAGAGGGAGGGATCTCTATGGCAGAATAAGTGAAAGTGAAAGTTGCTCAGTCGTGTCCGACTCTTTGCGACCCCATGGACTGTAGTCCATGGAATTCTCCAGGCCAGAATACTGGAGTGGGTAGCCTTTCCCTTCTCCAGGGGATCTTCCCAACCCAGGGATCAAACCCAGGTCTCCTGCATTGCAGGCAGATTCTTTGCCAGCTGAGCCACATAGCAGAATAGGATTAAGGCAAAAGGAAGATGCAT
Organism: Odocoileus virginianus; assembly: GCF_023699985.2. Taxonomy (NCBI): domain Eukaryota; kingdom Metazoa; phylum Chordata; class Mammalia; order Artiodactyla; family Cervidae; genus Odocoileus; species Odocoileus virginianus. The sequence goes on along the minus strand of NW_027224335.1, from coordinate 1,589,036 downwards.
GAAAATACTAAAGGTATATTTTCTGGGAACTAGAAGACAGAGATGAAGTGTAGAATAAAAGGAGAAAGATCCTTACGGTGTCTTGGGCTCATCTGGTTAATATCTTCTGAGTCATCTTCTAGGAAGAAAGTTGAACTGAAGTTCTTCACTGATATTGTCTGTCGGCTTTGCTCATCAAGAACTACAGAGAAAAAATGGAAGGAAGGAGGGAAGGAGGGTTGGAAGGAAGGGAAGGAAGGAGGAGGGGACAGAGGGAGGAAAGGAGAAAAGGAGGATTGGTCACATTTCTTGAGCATCTCTTTTGTTAACACCAGTCAGTGCATGGGGAGACAACGGAGACTCCCATTTGATCATCACCTCTGCTCCATGATGCCGTTTGTGGTTTCAGTTTCGCTAGTGTTGGCATGCTTCTTTATGTCCATGCTTGCGCTTTCTCTGTTTTACTTGTTACTCTTCCTATCACCCAGTAAATGTGGTTGTGAGTAGAAGCTGGGGACCAGGGGTAGGTGGAGCAGGATAGGAAACTCTCTGCTCTTCTACCTCCATCCTATTTGTAATTCATTTCATCCCATTTGTAATTCATTTATTCATGTGCCCTTTGTTCTAAACTTAACCCTCTAGGACCATGCCTTTCTTTCAGTCAAATGTCTCACCAATACCCAGAATATTTGAGAAGTTGCCTTCCTTTCACCAACCTATATATTAATATCATATAGCTCAGGTGCTTGGCCTATGCCAAAGCCTATAGGTTCAATCCTTATCCTACCCAGGGATGCCTTTCTCTGTCCCATGGCCACAAACTATACTTCTAAACCTGACTTATGTATTAATGGAGCAGGTTGAGTACTAGTTGTGACAGTGTTATGGCTACATCAGATTGATCTGATCCCTCCTCCTTGGAAACTGTGCGTGCGTGCGTGCTAAGTCACTTCAGTTGTGTCTGACTCTTTGCAACCCTATGGACTGTAGCCTGCCAGGCTCCTCTGTCCATGGGATTCTCCAGGCAAGAATACTGGAGTGGGTTGCCATGCCCTCCTCCAAGGGATCTTCCTGACCCAGGGATTGAACCCACATCTCTTATGTCTCCTGCATTGGCAGGCGGGTTCTTTACCACTAGTGCTACCTGGGAAGCCCCCTTGGAAACGACCTACAGAAATAGAGGCAAATTGGCTCTTTAATTATTTCACACTGCAGAAGGGATATTTTCTTTTTTTCTTAGAAACTTGGCTGAGGTTGTACCTACATGCACCAAGGCAGGAGAAGGTACGATAGGTAAAAGCCAAAGGCCAGCCAAAGGGACTTCCTTGCTACACAAACTACTGCTCAATTCCAATAGCTCAGGTAGAACACACTTGGTATTAACATAATTTTCTGATCTGTTTTTCAAAAAAGCATTGTGGAGAAGAAATGGAAACCAGAATGTTAAATTAAGAAGTTGGAGGAGTTGAAAGAGCTTTCATACTGACTTGGAAGCTTGTAGGTTGCCATGAATTGTGGGAAATGGCAATCAATGCCAGAGCTGCCAGGACCACTCTCAGGGCCCTTGTGCCTGATGAATACTGTGTAAGACATGCAGAGATGAACACTATTTTCCTTCTAAAATCGTCATAGGCTCAGTGGTTGGAAGGGAATAGGAGCAGGTGGAAAAAAATTTCATGGCTGGAGGTGGAAGCTGACAGAGCTTTGAGCCAAGCCTCTTAGCAGCTGTAATTGTTTAGGATGAGTGTTAGTTCCAAAACTAACTAAGTAGCAAGAGTTTAGTCTCTGTGAGGTAGGAGGTGCCAAAGGGGCAGCTTATCAGGAGTGAGGCTTTTCAAAGTCAGTCTGAGGACTGATTTTTTGATGCTTTATGAATGCAGAATCTAGTCAAGTTTGGGCAGTGGTGTCAAATAGAAGACCCAGAGTGAGGTAGATCAGTAACCATCCACAGGAACCTTCTCTTTCCCCTCCCTCAGTCAGCACAACCCTGGGATCTTTACCTTGTTCAACTTGGAATATGATGAGTTTCAACGACTTTTGGAGATTCTGGGCCTTTGTAGCCAGCTCCAACTTGCACTTGGCTATGTGGTCTATTTGAGGGATGGAGGGCTTTCCATCTTCCTTGGCACTTTCTTTATGTGCTTTGGCACTCTTCTCAACTGCTACATCCTCAGCAAGGATATCAATCAGAACACTGAGCTTGTCGTACATTAAGTCGCTCTATATAGGGAATGAGACAGAGCATTGTTATGAGAAATTCATGCTTGAAAGGACAGAATGAGTAGTTAGATAGCATGGAGAGAAGTGCAGAAGGGTAACAGTTGGCCAGGACACTGAGCATAGGAAGCTAAATGTGGGGAGATGAAAGTTTAGGGAAAGAAATTTTGGGTAGATGTGATAAGATAGCCAAAGGGTGTTAGGAGGTTAAAGAGACATTGTTTGTTTCTGAGCAGCTGCAGGCACCAATGTATGTTGCCTAGTCTTTCTCATGTCTCAAGTCTGTAAAATGATGTACAATATAGCAATATTGAGGAAAGATAAGCAAACATTTCTGGAATGGTGTTTTCATGGGCATGCTCCTAATGGATACGGATGTGGCTCTGCATGGGTGCCTGGTGTCTGCTTTTGTCTGTGTGTATGTTTGGGGATGTACTGCATGATTATGGCCTGATTCCCAGCTTCATAACTTAATAGTTTGTGAACTGAGGCAAGTAACTTAATCTCGTTGTGCTTTTATATTCTTGAGAAGTTGTGAAGATTAAATAAATGAATACATTATAAGTGCTTAGAACAGTTCTTGGCACAGAATAAGTGCTATAGAAGTATTAGCTATTATTGTTACTGTTGTAATTATAGAGATGACCATGGGTGTATTTCTAGCATGTATTTGTATGTAGCTTCAAGAATGTTCTGATATACAGCTATGTGCATACATGTTGGTGTATGCTTGTGTCTAGGTGTGGACAGATGCTTAGGTACATGGTACATGGATAAGCATGTACAGTGCCACTCTTTATTTGGTGAAAGGTGGAAGTTCAATGAGGATTTTCACCATCAGGGAGGCTTACCAGCTGCTTCTCCTTGCCCTTTAACGATTACCAGTGAGAGGGACATTTGCTTTTATTAAAAAATGGGGCTCTGGTGCCACAAAGAGTACAAGACAAAAGGATGGAAACTTACTTTCAAAATGACAGACTCTATTGCTGTATTGTTCTGCTTTATCCGGCTCCAGGCCTTTACAATATCAACTACAAAATCTTCCACTGCTGAGCACAGGAATCTGGAAATATAAGATAGATGGCACAATGTGACATGGACATGAGGTTCAGAGCCCTTCTGTCTTATAATGTCATTAGTTTCCATCTTCCTCCTCTTCCTTCTCCCTCTCTCTTTTCTGATCTCTCCTTTCTCCCTCTCCTTGTCCCTCTCTCCCAACTCCCTCTCCTCTCTGTTTACTCTGATTCTTCACGTGCATTTGGCAAATATGCCAGTACCTAAGAGAGTTTAACTAACATTTCTTAGCCCAAATTCCAAATTTCCAGAAAACAGAATTCAACTGGTATAACTTGGGTCTGGATTTCATCCTGGGTCAAATCAACTATGGTTCAAGGACCCAGCTAATTTAGTACTAATGTAATGACTTTGGTATTATGGCCCATGTAGGGACTGTTTCTCAAAAAAGAATGTGGTAGACTTGGAAGGACTCCACCAGAGTCCCAGGAGGAATGAATGGCCCACATATTTAGAAGAGGAGAATGTGTTGCTCAGCTATGAGAAAGCAGCAGTAGTAGGCACCATGGAGAGTTTTCCAGGTATTAGATGGAAAAGGTGTCCCTGCTGGAGGGGGCTATGCTATGCTCTTGAGTGGTATGGAATGTTGTGTTTCCCTTCTGTAACCCCTCTTCCGAATCTGTGGCTTGCAATTTTGCCATGTTGGGGTAGCAGGAGCCCTCACCCCAATCTCATCTTTTTTTTAAATTTATTTTTCATAAACTTCCCACTCAGGAGATTTGAGTTAGAAGAAATTTGATTTGGGAAGGTAAACATATGCTTTCTTTGACCTCAACCCCCAAGCTACTAAAATGAGCACCATCTCTGACTTATGGAACAGCCTATGAGAAAAAACACCCCAAAAGGTTGAGAGGCAAAGGAAGACTGACCTGGTTGCGATAATCATCTCTGTCGGGTACTTGGCCTTCAGGATTTTGTTTAACTCAGTGGTTGCAGATTCTAAGTGTTGGATCGCAGCAGCCTAGGGAGAAAATCAGTGTTCAGCCCTGGAATCTTAGCACTGTGACATAGTGTGCTACCCATCCCCACCCCGTCATTATTTCCTACTGATGCTTTACCAGCAACACAAATGCTTCTTTGAAAATAATACACTTAAAAAGAATTCTTGTTGAAGATCTCCACAGATAATCTTACATCTGTGGTTACTCTAAAAATAAGAGATGTATATTATTTCCTCTCATTTAAATTAATACTCAAAAACTCATATGAAGGGGATATTGTTTGTTCCATGTTTCAAATGAAAAAACCATCTCATATCACATAGCTAGTAAATAATAGATACGGGATTTGAACCTATATCTTTCCAACCAGAGTGTCATCTCTTATATATAATATTAAAAATAATAATCATTCTCATGCTCCATCATATCAAACTCTTTGTGACCCCATGGACTGTAGCCCACCAGGATCCTCTGCCCATGGAATCTTCCAGGCAAGAATACTAGAGTGGGTTACCATTTCTTTCTTCAGGGAAAAATAATAACAGCATCCACTTATATAGAACTTGCTATGTGCCAGGCTTTGTTCTAAGATGCACACACACACACACACACACACATATTTTCAGATAACCTTTATAACAGTCCTATGAAATAAGGATTATTATCCCCATTTCACAGAACAGAAAACTGAGGCATAGGAAAGGGAGAGCTGTTAAATGGTAGAGCCAGGATTTGATTCCAGGTAGTCTGGTTCTTGAGTCTGCACTCCTAACTATAACTTATATTCACCCCTGTCGCCCTCTACATTGAAATATTTACCAAGATCTGATGATTCTATCACTTGAATATGTTTTAAATATGCCATATTACCACTTCAGCAGTCCAAATCACCATCATCTTTTGCCTAGAAAATGTTAGCACTGCCTATCTTTTTTCCTTGCCTCTAAGCTTTATTCCTTCAATTGTTTCTCCATATACCACAGAAATATTCTGCTTAACACCTTTCTATTAGCAGAATAGATAGATGGATAGATATGAGATAAAGTATAGTGAAATATTAATGGTAGAATCTACCATTCAAAATTTCCTATATGTTTGGAAATTTCATAATAAAATAAGAAAATGTTCTTCTATAATTCTTACTGGTCTTAGAATAAAAGTTCAAATTTCCTGGGGGAGAGGTCAAGACAGATTAGGAGGACATGGAACTCACTTCCCCCTATGAACACGAAAAATACATCTAAATGTGGAGAAAGTATCACTGAAAACTAACTGGAGATTGGCAGAAAGACTTTTGTACAACCAAGGCTATAATAAAGAGCCATACAGAATCCAGTAGGAATGGAGGAGTAGCAATCATGTCGGGACCTGTGCCCTTGGTGGGGGGCACAGAAGACGAAGAGCATTACAAAGGCAGAGAGCCTCCCCGGGGAGTGAGCAGTTCAAGCCATATATTGGGTGCCACATCCCTGGAGTCTGACACCAGGAAGACAAGTCCCCTAACCTGGTTAGAAAACCAGTGGGACTAACAGGAAGGCTCTAAGAAACCTAGATTCAGAGGGATTCAAATCAAGAAGGCAGAGTAGGGGGATATGGAACTCAGCTTCCCCCATGAATATATCAAAAATACATCTACATGTGGAACAATTATCACTGAAAACTAACAGGAGACTGGCAGAAAGACTCCTATATAACCAAGGCTATAAGAAAGATCCACACAGAATCACATAGGAGGGAAGAGAATCGATCATGATGGGACCTGTGTTCCTAGGAGGGGATGTGTAGAAAAAGGGAGACTACATGGGTACATGCCCTCCCTGGGGAGTGAGCAGTGAGAGCTACATATCAGGCATTCCATCCCCGGGGTTCAGCAAAGGGGAGACGAGTCCCCTTGGCTGGTTGGAGGGCTAGTGGGACTAATAGGAGGGCTGCAGTGAAGCCTAGACTCTGCTTGAAAGGAGCCCATGAACACTTGCTAGCTCCCTAAGCAGTGCAGAAACGGTGGGTCGAAACCACCCAGGGCTGACTGGTTTCCTCTGACCACTCTGGTGTGTGCCCCAGCCTGAGCCAAGCAAATGCTCCAGCACCATTAGCAGCTCCACACAGGACTAAGGGCTGCCACAACAAGGAAAAAACTTTGCAGTAAGATGCTATGGTGTAACAATCTACAATGGAGAAGAATCTGAAAATAGAATGTGTGTGTGTACAAAACTTTGCTATACACCTGAAATATTGTAAATATAGTAAATAAGTAAAAAAGATGCTATGGTGGATAAAACCTTAAGTGGCATCTGAGCAGGGAGGGGGCATCCACTACCGGCAGTTGCAAAGTTGAAGCTTCAGAGGCAGACAAGATCTCTGATGGCAGCCAGACCACCACAGCCCATGCCTCCACCCCTGCTGAATACCCACACTAGCCCCTCTTGCTCCAGCAGTGTTCTGCTCAGGTGAGGGTGCCAGTGATGGGAGGGGGAAGAACACACACTTAAAAGGAACTTTTATATGTGGATTTTTGTATATGGATATATATATGTAGCAGGCATTCCATCCCTGGGGTTCAGCAAAGGGGAGATGAGCCCCCTTGGCTGGTTGGAGGGTCAGTGGGACTAATAGGAGGACTGCAGGGAAGCCTGGACTCTGCTTGGAAGGAGCCCATGAATGCTTGCTTGCCTGATATATAGTCCATATATATACAACTTTTTCACATTATAGGCATTGCAGAAGGGGAAGAGAGAGAGAGAAGGGGATTGAATATGTATTAAATGAAATTATGGCTGAAAACTTCCCAAGCCTGAAAAGGAAACAGATATCCAGGTATAAGAAGCACAGAAGTTCCCAAATAAGATGAACCCAAGAAGATCCACACCAAGACATATACTTAAAATGTCAAAATTGTAGATTCTAATGGCACCAAGAGAAAACTAAAGAGTCAGTTTCAAGTGAACCCCCATAAGGCTATCAGCTGATTTCTTTAGAGAAATATTGCAGCCCAGAAGGGTGTGATAAGAAATATTCAAAATACTGAAAAGGAAAAACCTGCTACCTAGGATACTCTGCCCAGCAAGGTTATCATTTAGGAGAGATAAAGACCTCTTCAGACTAGCAAAAACCAAAATAAATGAGCAAAACTAAACCTACTCTAAAAGAAATGTCCTACTCCTAATGAAAAAGAAATAAGAATCTATAGGAAAGGGAAATTACAAAATAGGAAAGGATTTAAGATAATCTAAATGAGCAAGCACATAGATTAAAGGGCTTCCTTGGTGGCTCAGTGGTAAAGAATCTGCCTGCCAATGCAGGAGACATGGGTTTGATCCCTGGGTCAGGAAGATCCCCTGAAGAAGGAAAAATTGTAAAATCAACTATAAAGACAATAAACAGTGAAGGAAAAAGTGTAAAGATGTAAAATATGATTTTAAAAAATACAAAATGTTGGGGAAGGGAATAAAAATATAGATCTTTTAGAATGTGTTTAAACTTAAATGACTATCAGTTAAAATCACATAGATATAATTATGGGTCAACATATTTGAATCCCATGGTAACTGATGGCATGCAGATGCCCATCAGCAGACGAATTGATGAGGAAGCTGTGGTACATATACACCATGGAATATTACTCAGCCATTAAAAAGAATTCATTTGAATCAGTTCTAATGAGATGGATGAAACTGGAGCCCATTATACAGAGCGAAGTAAGCCAGAAAGATAAAGACCATTACAGTATACTAACACATATATATGGACTTTAGAAAGATGGTAACGATAACCCTATATGCAAAACAGAAAAAGAGACTCAGATGTATAGAACAGACTTGTGGACTCTGGGAGAAGGCGAGGGTGGGATGTTTCAAGAGAACAGCATTGAAACATGTATATTATCTAGGGTGAAACAGATCACCAGTCCAGGTTGGGTACATGAGACAAGTGCTCGGGCCTGGTGCACTGGGAAGACCCAGAGGGATCAGGTGGAGAGGGAGGTGGGAGGGGGGACTGGGATGGGGAATACATGTAAATCCATGGCTAATTCATTTCAATGTATGACAAAAACTACTGTAATGATGTAAAGTAATTAGCCTCCAACTAATAAAAATAAATGGAAGAAAAAAAAAAGTGGAAAACTGAAAAAATATAAAAAAAGGAACATGACAAAAGACAAACTACATATTTCACAATGGTGCTTATGTAAGAAATATGAGTATTTTTGCCATATATTTGGTTATGAGAACTTTGGGACAATTTGAATGTATTATTAAAATGTTGTGAAAATGCAAAAAAAAAAAAATAAAGAACAGTGGCTTTTATCTCTCAAAAAAAAAAAAAGAAAAAAAGAAATTATATCAAGTATTTTTTATGACCAAAACAGTATGAAACTAGAAATCAACTACAAAAAGAAAAATGGGAAAAGAACAAACACATGGAGGAGACACAACACACTACTAAAAAACCATTGGGACAGGATGAAATCAAAGAGGAAATCAGAAAGTCCCTCAAGACAAATGCAAACGGAAACACGATTTTCCAAAATCTATTAGATGCAACAAAAGGAGTTCTAGGAGAGAAGTTAGTGCCAATACAGGCCTTTCTCAAGAAACAAGAGAAAATCTTGCATAAAACTTCTTATCACGTAAAAGCATGAGAAAAAGAACAAACAAAACCCAAAGTCAGTAGAAGGAAGAAAAAGTTAAAGATCAGAGAGGAAATAGGTAAAATAGAGACACATGTACACCTGTGGCTGTTTCATGTCAATGTATGGCAAAAACCACCACAATATTGTAATTAGACTCCAATTAAAATAAATAAATTAAAAAATAAAAAATAATAGAAAAGATCAATGAAACCAAGAACTGGTTCTTTGAAATGATAAAATTGATAAACTTTTTGCCAGGGTCACCAAGAAAAAAAGAGTGAGGACCCAAATAAAATAATGAAAGAGGAGACAAAACAGCTAATACCACAAAAATTTAAAAAATCATAAAAGAATACTATGTTATATGCCAACAAATTGGACAACCTAGAAGAAATGGACAAATTTCTAAAAAAAAATACAGCCTGGTAAGACTGATTCAAGAAGAAACAATTTGAACAGAATAATCAATACAAGTAAAATTGAATTTATAATAAAAATTTCCAGCTAACAACAGTCTAGGATCAGATGGTTTCAGAAGAGAATTCTAACAAAAATATTTGTTACTGTTCAGTCACTCAGTCATGTCTGACTCTTTGCAACCCCGTGGACTGCAGCACACCAGGCTTCCCTGTCCTTCACCATCTCCCAGAGCTTGCTCAAACTCATGTCCATTGAGTCAGTGATGCCATTCAACCATCTCATCCTCTGTTGTCCCCTTCTCCTCCTGCCTTCATCTTTCCCAGCATCAGGGTCTTTTTCAATGAGTTGGCTCTTTGTATCAGGTGGCCAAAGTATTGGAGCTTCAGCATCAGTCCTTCCAATGAATATTCAGGGTTGATTTTCTTTAGGATTGACTGGTTTGATCTCCTTGCAGTCCAAGGGACTCTCAAGAGTCTTCTCCAACACTGCAATTCAAAAGCATCAATTCTTTGGCACTCAGCCTTCTTTATGGTCCAACTCTCATGTCCATACATGACTGCTGGAAAAACCATAGCTTTGACTAGACAGACCTTTGTCAACAGAGTAATGTCTCTGCTTTTTACAAAGATATAGACAAGAGTTAATAACTATCCCTGTCAAATTTTTGTAAAATTTGAAGAGAAAGGAGTACTCCCAAATTTATTCTACAAGGCCACCCTTATCCTGATATCAAAATATGAAAAAAATTGCATATATGTACCACATCTTCTTTATCCATTCCTCTGTCGATGGACATTTAGGTTGCTTCCATGTCTTGGCTATTGTAAACAGTGCTGCAATGAACATTGGGGTGCATGTATCCTTTTGGATCATGTTTTTCTCTGGATATATGCCCAGGAGTGGGATTGCAGGGTCATATGGTAGCTCTATTTTTAGTTTTATGAGGAAGCTCCATGCTGTTCTCCATAATGTATAGGCCAATATCTTTGATGAATATAGATGCAAAAATCCTCAACAAAATATTAGCAAACTGAATCCAACAATATATAAAAAGGATCATACACCATGATCAAGTTGGATTTATTCCAGGATCAAGAGGGTGGACTAACATTTGCAAATCAATAAATGTGATGTACAACAGTAGTCTCCAAACCTTTTGGCACCAGTGATCAGTTTCACAGAGGACAATTTTCCCACAGACCTGCAGGTAGTGCAGAGGGGCGGGGGATGGTTCAGGTAGTAATGGGAGCAATGGGGATCAATGGGATGCAGCAGATGAAGCTTTGCTTGCTCACCTGCCACTCACCTCCTGCTCTGCAGCCTGGTTCCTAACAGACCATGGACCAGTAGCAGTCCATGACTCAGGGACTGGGGACCCTTGATGCACAACATTAACAAAAGGAAGGATAAAAAAACTCACATGATCATCTCAATAGATGCAGAGAAAGCATTTGACAAAATTTCAACATCCATTCATCACTTCATGGCAAATAGATGGGGAAACAGTGGAAACAGTGGCTGAATTTATTTTTCTGGACTCCAAAATCACTGAAGATGGTGATTGCAGCCATGAAATTAAAAGACACTTACTCCTTGGAAGGAAAGTTATGACCAACCTAGGCAGCATATTAAAAAGCAGAGACATTACTTTGCCAACAAAGGTCCGTCTAGTCAAGGCTATGGTTTTTCCAGTGGTCATGTATGGATGTGAGAGTTGGACTATAAAGAAAGCTGAGTGCTGAAAAATCAATGCTTTTGAACTGTGGTGTTGGAGAAGACTCTTGAGAGTCCCTTGTACTGCAAGGAGATCCAACCAGTCCATCCTAAAGGAGATCAGTCCTGGGTGTTCATTGGAAGGACTGATGCTGAAGCTGAAACTCCAATACTTTGGCCACCTGATGTGAAGAACTGACTCACTGGAAAAGACCCTGATGCTGGGAAAGATTGAGGGCAGGAGGAGAAGGGAATGACAGAGGATGAGATGGTTGGATGGCATCACTGACTTGATGGACACAGGTTTGGGTGGACTCTGGGAGTTGGTGATGGACAGGGAGGCCTGGCATGCTGCAGTTCATGGGGTCACAAAGAGTCAGACACAACTGAGCGACTGAACTGAACTGACATTCACGATAAAATTCTCATGTCGTATGTATAGAGGAAACATCTCAACAAAATGAAGGCCATATGATAAACCCATAGCCAACATCATACTCAGTGATGAAAAGCTGAAAGCCTTCCTGCTAAATTCTGGAACAAGACAAGGATGCCCACTCTTACTACTTCTATTCAACATAGTAATGGAAGTTCTAGCCATAGTAATCAGAGAAGTAAAAGAGATAAAAAGCATCCAAATTAGAAAGGAAGAGGTAAAAATGTCACTATTTGCAGATGACATTATATTTATATAGGGAATTCTAAAGTCTCTGCCCCCATATATTAGGACTAATAAATGAATTCAATAAGGTTGAAGGATACAAGATTACTATATAAAAATATATTGCATTTCTATACACTAACAAGGAAATTTTAGAAACAAAAAGTAAAAAATCATCCTGCTTGAAATCACAACCAAAAGAATAAAATACTAAGAATAAACTTAACCAAGGAGGTGAAAGGCCTATAATCTAAAAACTGAAAAAACATTGATTAAGGGGATTGAAGATGATTTAAAGAAATGGAAAGATACCTTATGCCCTTGGATTAGAAGAATAAATATTTTTTAAGATGGCCATACTACTCAAAGCAATCTGCAGATTTAATGGCAAAGAATCTGCCTGCAATGCAGGGGACCCAGGATCAATTCCTGGGCTTGGAAGATCCCCTGGAGAAGGGCATGAAAACCCACTCCAGTATTCTTGCCTGGAGAACCCCATGGGACAGGGGAGCCTGGTGGGCTACAGTCCATAGGGTTGCAATGAGTCAGACACGACTGAGCAACTCCACATTATCTACATCTATCAAAACACCCATGACATTTTTCACAGAACAAGAACAAATAAAAATCCATATGGAACTACAAAAGACCCCAAATTTCCGTAGCCATCTTGAGAAAAAGAACAAAGTTGGAGCTATAACCCCCCAGACTTCAGAATATACTATATAGCTACAGTACAGCATGGTACTAGGACAAAATCAGATACATAGATCAGTGGAACAGAATAGAGAACCAGAAACGAACCCACACATCTATTGTCTATTAATTTATGACAAAGGAGGCAAGAACATACAATGGAGAAAAGACAGTCTCTTTAGCAAGTGGTATTGGGAAAGCTGGACAACCACATGTAAAACAATGAGATTAGAACATTCCTTCAGACCATATACACAAATCAACTCGAAGTGGTTCAAAGACCTAAATGTAAGACATGACACCATAAAAGTCCTAGAAGAGAACATAGGCAGAATACTCTTTGACAAAACTGTAACAATATTTTGGTCAATCTCTTAAGTCAAAGGAAATAAATGCAAAAATAAAGTAATGGGACCTATTTAAATTTAAAAGCTTTTGCACAGCAGGGAAATTATCAATAAAATGAAAATACAACCTATGAAAGGGGAGAAAATATTTCCAAGTGATGTGGCTGACAAGGGGTTAATATCTAAAATACACAAACAGCTCATACAACTCAATACCACAAAAAGAAACAACCCAATCAACAAATGGACAGAAGACTTCAATAGACATTTTTCCAAAGAAGACTATATGGCTAACAGTCACATGAAAAGATGATCAACATCACTAATTATTAGAGAAATGCAAATCAAAACAACGAGATATCACCTCACACCTGTCAGAATGGCTATTATCAAAATGTCTACAAATAACAAATGTTGGATAGGATGTGGAGAAATGGAAACCTTCATACACTACTGGTGGGGTTTTACACTGTTTCCAGTCACTATGGGAAACTGTATGGAGTTTCTTCAAAAAACTAAAAATATAACTATGATATGATCCAGCAATTTCAGTGCTAGGTGTGTATTTGCAGAAAATGAAAACACTAATTTGAAAAGATGCATGGACCCCAATGTTCATAGCAGCATTATTTATAATAGCCAAGATATGGAAGCAACCTAAGTGTCCATCAACAGATGAATGGATACAGATGTGGTTTATACATACAATACTACTGGAATACTATCAGCTCCCCCACAAAATGGAATCCTGCCATTTATAACAATGTGAATAAACCTTGGGGGTATTATGCTTGATGAAATATGTCAGTGAGAAAAAAAAAGAATACTCTATTTTATCACTTATACATAGGATATGAAAAATAAAACAAATGTATACTTAAAGAATAAAAACAGACTCACAGGTGTAGAGAACAAACTAGTGGTTACAAGTGTAGAGGAAACAGGGAGGGGTGAGATAGGGGTGTCAGATTTAGAAATACAAAATAAATATATATTTATACAATATAAGTAAGTTATATATAGAATAAATAAATAACTTGGATATATTGTACAGCAAACAAACCAAAGAAACCTTTTTCAATTTTTTGCTAGTGATCACACACACACATGTGCTTTCTCCTGAAACAAGGCAGAAGAAACAGATTGAAACTGAATAGGACTCTGGCCAGTTTCCCACAACCTCTGGCCCATGGCCAGCCTGACCCAAGAACCCATTTTATCCCATTTGCTTCACAATAGTAGTTCTACAATAGAGCGAAAATGGCTGAGGGGAGTGCTCAGATGTGAGGGACTATGCCAGCCCAGATCATGAATGGCATCTGAATGAGGCAGGGGCCTCAAACTGGAGTTTATGGAGGCACCACCTCAGAAGTATTCAAGGGTTCTAAGTGAAACTAGGGACACCACAGTCTGTGCCCAGGCCCATGCCAAGTGCCCTCTCCAGCCCCTCTTGCTCCAGCTCTATTCCCCTCTGGGGAAGTGTGCTGGTGCTGGGAGGGAAAGAATACACTTAGAGGGAATAGCGCTATCTTAGACTTGACCCTCAGGGCTTCTGCTCCAGCAATTTGGGACCTGCCCCCACTCTAAGAGGGTAATGTTGGCACTGAAGGAAGGAGAAGCCCTGCTTCACACCTGACTCTGGCTCTTGCTGCTCTATCTCCAGCATTACCTCCTAACAAGATGATAGTGCTAGCACACTCTGGGGAAAGACATGACTTGTGCTCAAGTCAGATGTAGCTCTCCCACTAAAGTCCTTGGGCACAGGCAGAGTGTGTGGGGATACCGATAGACAAGGACACCCCTTCAAGGCTGGAAAAAGGTAACTGTTTCATCTAATTTCATAGAATACATACAGCAAAAATGAGAAGACAGAGGGATTTGTTTCATTGAAAAAACAGGAGAAAATCCCTGAAAAAGCAACTAATGAAACAGAAATAAATTATTTGCTAGATAAAAATTCAAAGCATTAGTAATAGATAGGCTAACTGAATTAGGGAAAAGAATAGATGAACACTGAGAATTTTAACACAGAAATAAGAATTTTTTAAAGATGAAATGAAAAACATGCTAGAAGGAATTAACAGGAGCCTAGGTGATACAGAAGAATGCATAAGTTATCTGGAAGACAGAATAACAGAAAGGACACAATCAGAACAGCAAAAAGAAAAATTTTAAAAATGATAACAGTTTAGCAATATTTAGGACAATATTAAAGCATACTGACATCTGCACTATAGGGGTCTCAGAAGCAGAGTGAGAGGAAGGGGGGTGTTGAAAATGTATTTGATGAAGTTATGGCTGAAAACTTCTTAAACGTGAAGAAGGAAACCAATATCCAAGTACATGAAGCTTAGAGGGTTCTAAACAAGATGAATTCCAACAAACCTACACCAAAAAAGTAATTAAAACAGCAAAAGTTTAAGATAAAGAATTCTAAAGGCAGCAAGAGAAATCAAAAGAATCATAAGAATCTTATGAAGAACCTTCATAAGGCTATCAGCTGATTTCTCTGCAGAAAACTTGCAGGGAAGAAGGGAGGATATGCTGTATATAAAGTGCTAAAAGGGAAAAATCTGCAACCTAGGATACTCTACCCAGCAAGACTGTCATTTAGAATTGGAGAAGAGAAAAGAACTTCCCAGACAAGCAAAAACTAAAAACACTGAACAATAAAATCCTATCCTAAAAGAAATGTTAAAGGGTCTTCTCTAATTGAAAAGGCTACATTTACATTTGCTGTTGTTTAGTCACTAAGTCATGTCCAACTCTTTGTGACTCCATGGACTGTAACCTGCTAGGCTCCTCTGTCCAGGCAAGAATACTGGAATTGGTTGCCATTTCCTTCTCCAGCAGATTTTCTGGACACAGGTCTCAAACCCATGTCTCCGCATTGGAGGCAGATTCTTTACCATTGAGCCACCAGGGTAAACTTACATTTACATTAGTAAAGGCAAATATATAGTAAAGATTGTGAATCAACCACTTAAGTAAGCTAGTACAAAGATTGAAAAAAAAATGTAAAATCAATTATAACTACAATAAACTGAAGGGATAAACATGGAGATGTAAAATATGATATCAAAAACAAAAGGTGGGGGAGGGGAGTAAAAAAGTATATATTTTAGAATGTGTTTGAACTTAAAGGACTAACAGTTTTTAAAAAGTAGATCAACATATAGAAACCCATTGGTAACCAAAAATTAAAAACCTACAACTGAAACAAAACTACAGTGAAAAGAATATAAGTATACCAATAAGGAAAACCATCAAACAACAAGGGAAGAAACTAAAAGAAGAAGAATGGATAAATACAAGCACAAGTAGAATATAATTAACAAGTTGGCAATAAACACTTACCTATCACTAATTACTCTAAAGGTCAATGGACTAAATATTCCAATTGAAAAACTTAGGGTGGCTGATTGGATCAAAATAAGACCCATATATATGCTGCTTACAAGAGACTCACTTCAGAGCTAAAGACACACATGGACTGAAAACCAGAGGATGGAAAAGAATATTTCATGTAAATGAAAACACCAAGAAAATGGGAATAGGAATATTCATATAGGACAAAACAGTCCTTAACAAAAGATGAAGGGTGTTATATAATGACAAAGTGATAAAAACAATCAGGATACAACACTCCTTAACATATACACACCTAATATAGGAACACCTACTATATAAAGCAAATATTAACAAACATGAAGGAAAAAATTCACAATAATACAAATATGGTAGGGGACTTTAATACCTCACTTATGTCAGTAGACACATCATCCAGAGAGAAAATCAAGAAGGAAATGATGTCTTAAATGACATATTATACCAGTTTGACTTAATATCAGTAGATATCTACAGGACATTCCATCCCAAAACAGCAGAATACACATTCTTTCAAGTTCACATGGAATGTTCTCCAGGACAGATCACATGATAGGCCACCAAACAAGCCTCAACAAATTTGAGAGGATAGAAATTATATCAAGCATTTTTTCTGACCAAAACAGTATGAAACTAGAAATCAATTACAGGAAGAGAGATGGAAAAACACAAATATGTGAAGACTAAATAACATGCTACTAAAAAAAATTCATGGGACAATGATGAAGTCAAAGAGGAAATCAGAAAATATCTTGATACAAATGAAAATGGAGACAAAACTTTCCAAAATCTGTGGGAAACAGCAAATAAATTCTAAGTGGGAAATTTACAGGGATACAGGCCTACCTCAAGCAACAAGAAAAATCTCAAGTAAACAACTTATACTACCACCTAAAAGAGAAAAAGAGCAAATGAAGTCTAAAGTCATCAGAAGGCAGGAAATAAAGTTCAAGAGAAAATAAATAAAATACAGGCCCCCATAAGAAAACAATAGAAAAGATCAATAAAACCAAGTGTTGGTTCTTTGAAAAGATAAAATTGATAAACCTTCAGTGGGGCTCATTAAGAAGAAAAGAGAGAGGACCCAAATAAGATAATGAAAGAGGAGACATAACAACCAATACCACAGAGATTCAAAAAGAATACTATGAACAGTTATATGCCAATAAATTGAACAACCTAGAAGGAATGAGCACATTTCTAGAAATATACAATCTTTCAAGACTGAATAAGGAAGAAATAGACAATCTGAACAGACTGATTACTAGTAGTGAAATTTGAATTTGTAATAAAATAATCTCCCAGCAAACCAAAGTCCATGATTGTATGGCTTCACAGGAGACTCTACCAAACATACAGAGAAGAGCTAATACCTAGTCTTCTCAAACTATTCCAAAAAATTGAAGAAAAAGGAACACTTACATATTCGTTGTACAAGGTCACTTTTACCCTGATACCAAAACCAGGCAAAGACATCACACACACAAAATTTCACACCAATATCTTTGATAACTATAGATGTAAAACCCTCAGCAAAATATTGGCAAACCAAATCCAATAACACATAAACATAATCATACACCATAATTAAGTTGGATTTATTCCAGGGATGAAAAGATGGTTCAATATCTGCAAATCAATCAATGTGATATACCACATTAACAAAAGGAAGGATAAAAATCACATGATCATCTCAATAGATGCAGAAAAAGCATTTGACAAAATTCAACATCCATTCATGATAAAAATCTCACCAAAGTGGGTATAGAGGGAATATATCTCAACATAATAAAGGCCATTTATGACAAATCCACAGCCAACATCATACTCAGTGGTGAAAAGCTGAAAGCCTTTCTTCTAAAATCAAGAATGAGACATGGATACTCATTCTTGCTACTTCTATTTAACATAGTATTGGAAGTCCTAGCCATAGCACTCAGAAAAGGAAAAGAAATAAAAGGCATCCAAATTAGAAGGGAAGAAATAAAACTGTCACAAATTGCAGGTGACATGAAACTATATATAGAAAACTCTAAAATTTCCACAAAACAGTATTAGAACTAAAAAAGAATTTAGTAAAGTTGCAGGATACAAGATAAATGTACAGAAATCTGTTGCTTTCCTCTACACAAATGATGAGCTATCAGAAAAAGAAAGCAAGAAAATAATCCTGTTTAAAATTGCACTGAAGAAGAATAAAATAACTAGAAAATTACCTAACCAAGGAGGTGAAAGACCTATACTCTGAAAACTATAAAACACTTGATGAAAGAAACTGAAGATGATACAGTGAAATGGGAAGATATCTGTTGTTCATGGGTTGAAAAAGTTAATATGGTTTAAAATGTCCATAGTATTTGAAGCAATCTATAGGTTTAATGCAATCTCTATCAAGCATCCAGGATATCTTTCACAGAACTAGAATAATCCTAAATTTTGTATGGAACCACAAAAGAACCAAAATTGCCAAAGCCATCTTGAGAAAAAAGAACAAAGTGGGAAGTATCATGCTACTTGACTTCAAACTATATTACAAAGCTACAATAATCAAACAGCATGGCACTGGCACAAAAACAGATATAAAGATAAATGGAACAGAAGAGAGAGCTCAGAAATAAACCCTTAGATTTATGATCAATTAATCTATAAGAAATGAATAAAGAATATACAATGAAGAAAAGACTATCTCTTTAATAAATGGTGCTGGGATCACTGATCAGTTACATGCAAAAGAATAAAATTAGAACATTTTCTTATACCATATACAAAAAACTCAAAATTGATTAAAGATCTATAAACCTAGAAGAGAACATAAGCAGCATACTACTTTACATAAATTGTAGCAATATGTTTTTGGATATGCCTAAGACAAAAGAAACAAAAACAAAATTAGCAAGTGGGACTAATTAAACTTGAAGGTTTTGACACAGCAAAGGAAACCATTGACAAAATGAAACAACATCCTACTGAATGAAAGAAAATATTCATATATGATATGACAGTATTAGGGATTTATAGCCAAAATACATAAACAACTCATACAACTCAATATAAATAAAAACCTACAAAAATAGGCAAGTCTCCCAGAATAATGAAATAAAAGCAAAAATAAACAAATGGGACCTACTTAAACTCAAAAGCTTTTGCACAGCAAAGGAAACAATAAACAAAATGAAAAGACAACCCACAGATTGGGAGAAAATATTTGCAAATGATGTGACTGATAAGGGATTAGTCTCCAAAATTTACAAACAGCTTATGACACTTAACAGCATCAAAACAACCCAATCAGAAAAAGGGAAGAATAGATGTTTCTCCAAAGAAGACATACAGATGCAGAAGAGGCACATGAGAATATAGTCAACATCATTAATTACTGGGGAAATGCAAATCAAAACTACAATGAGATAACACCTCACACCAGCCAGAATGGCTATCATCAAAAAATCCACAAACAATAAATGCTGGAGAGGGTGTGGAGAGAAGGGAACCCTCTTATTGGTACAGCTACTATGGAGAACAGAATGGAGGTTCCTTTAGAAAAAAGAAAACTTAAAATAGAGCTACCATATAACCCTGCAATCACACTCCTGGGCATTTATCCAGAGAAAAACACGCACCACAATGTGCATTGCAGCACTGTTTACAATAGCCAAGATATAGAAGCAAGTAAATGTCCACCACAGAGGAATGGATAAAGAAGATGTGATACATATATACATGGAATATTACTCAGCCATTAAAAAGAACAAAATAATGCCATTTGCAGCAACATGGATGGACCTAGAGAGTGTCATACTGAGTGAAGTAAGTCAGACAGAGAAGGAGAAATATATGACATCCCTTATATATGGAATCTAAAAAGAAATGATACAAATGAACTTACTTACAAAACAGAAACAGACTCACAGACTTCGAGAATGAATTTATGGTTGTCCAGGAGGAAGGATGGGGGGAAGAGACAGGGAGTTTGGGATGGACATGTACACACTGCTATATTTAAAATGGATAACCAAAAAGGACCTACTGTATAGCACATGGAACTCTGCTCAATCTTATGTGGCAGCCTGGAGTTTGGGGAAAAATGGATACATGTATATGTATGGCTGAGACCCTTTGCTGTTCACCTGAAACTATCAAGCATTATTTGGACTACACCCAGTGCAAAATAAAAAATTTAAAGTAAAATGGGCAGAAGACCTGAATAAACGTTTTTCCAAAGAAGATATACAAACCGCCAAAAGGCTCAAGAAAAAGATGCTCAAAACTGCTAATCATTAGAGAGATGCAGATGAAAACCACAATGACATACCACCTCACACCTGTCAGAATGACTATCATAAAAAAGACAATACATAGTAAACATTTGTGAGGATGCTGAGAAAAGGGAACCCAATTATACCATCGGTAGGAATATAAACTGGTACAGCCACTATGGAAAACAGTATGAAAATTCCTAAAAAAACTGAAAATAGAACTACCATATGATTTAGGAATTCCATTCCTAGGAATATATCTGAAGAAATGAAAACACTTATTTGAAAAGATCCATGTATCTCAATATTCTTAGCAGCATTATTTACAATGATCAAAATATGGAAGCACCCTAAATATACATCAACAGATGAATGGATAAAGAAGATTTGGGGTATGTGTCTGTGTGTACACACAAAATAGGATATAACAGTCATAGAAAGAATGAAATTCTGCTATTTTCAAAAACGTGGATGGACCTAGAGGGTATTATTCATAGTGAAATAAGTAAAAATAGAAACACAAATACTGTTACCACTTATATGTAGAATCTAAAATATAATACAAAAGTATTAATACTAGAAAACAGAAATAGACTCAGATATTTAGAAAAAGCTGGTGGCTACAAGTGGGGAGAAGGAAGATGGGAAGGGCAAGGCAGGAATATAAGATTAAGAGATACAACCTACTATCTATAAAATAAGCAACAAAGTTATATTGCACAGCTAAATATAGCTATTATATTGTAATAACTTTAAACTTTGTGTGCATGTGTACTAAGTTGCCTCAGTCATGTCTGACTCTTTCCAATCCTAGAGACTATAGCCTGTCAGACTCCTCTATCCATGAAATTCTCCAGGCAAGAATATTGGAGTGGGTTTCCATGCTCTCCTTCAGGGGGGTCTCCCCTACCCAGGGATCGAACCCAGGTCTCCTGCATTGCAGGCAGATTCTATACCATCTGAGCCACCAGGGAAGCCCTAAATCAACTATGTGTTGAAAGTGTTAGTCACTCAGTTGTGTCTAACTCTTTGCGACTCCGTGGACTGTAGCCTGCCAGGATCCTCTGTCCATGTAATTCTCCAGGCAAGAATACTGGAGTGGATTGTCATTCCCTTCTCCAGGGGATCTTCCTGACCCAGGGACTGAACCCAGGTCCCCTGTATTGCAGGCAGATTCTTTACTGTCTGAGCCACCAGGGGAGCCCTAAATCAACTAAAAAAAGGTTTAGACTTCCTGCCATGGTTTACCAGGTCCTTCCTGGCCTGACCCCTGATTACCTTTTCAACCTCATGTTTGGTTACTTTCCCTATATACCCACTCCCTGGTCCCTATGCTTTAACCATTATGAATGCATTTATGTTCTGTGAATATTCCATGCTCTCTTTCCTTTGTAACACATACTA
The DNA here is from genome assembly GCF_023699985.2 of Odocoileus virginianus. NCBI lineage: Eukaryota > Metazoa > Chordata > Mammalia > Artiodactyla > Cervidae > Odocoileus > Odocoileus virginianus. The sequence goes on along the minus strand of NW_027224335.1, from coordinate 1,567,311 downwards.
TTCCATCTGTCTGAAACAAGCCTCCTCTTTTCTTATTATCTGAATTAACTCCCTCTGGTCCTTGAATCGCTTCTGAAATGACCTTCTGAGTTTTCCCTGATTTTCCCCAGACTGGGTTAGGTACGTGTATGCTAAGTTGCTTCAGTCATGTCTGACTCTTTGCGACACTATGGACTGCAGCCCACCAAGCTCTCTTCTGTCCATGGGATTCTCCAAGCAAGAATACTGGAGTGGGTTGCCATGCCCTCCTCCAGGGGATCTTCCTGACCCAGGGATCAAACCTGCATCTCTTACATCTCCTGCATTGGCAGGTGGGTTCTTTACCACTAGCACCACCTGGGAAGCCCCAGATTAGGTACACCTGCTGGGTATTTCCATTCCCTTGTATTTCCTTATATACAAACACTCGTACTATTTTATTAAACTATTTTTCTACCACTGCACATAGACTTTGGGCTCCATGACAGCATGATTTCAGTGTCAATATTTTTTGCCAATTCGTATCTCACACACTATAGTTAATCCATATTTTCTGATGGAATTATATCCCCAACACCTCACACAATTTTGTTTGGTAAAGAACTGCTGATTGAAATGTCCCAAGTCCTCATTGATCTCATCTTCATCAAGCCCATGGATAATACAAATGGTTCTCTCTGGGTTTTACCTATTATTTCAATGCATAATAAAGATGTTGGCTTGAATTACAACTAGGCAGTAGTTACCTCAAATCGGGGTACATCCATTTCAACTTGCCCTCTTAGCAATGGGGTTTGTCTGGGAGTCTCACGGATCATCACACTCCATCTGAGATGAAATTTAAAGACAAATATTTAGGGCTCTGTTTCATTAAAGGGTGGCATCAATGCTTCATATGTCATGAAAAAGGTCAAAATATTTATGTGGTGAGTCATGATGTGTTGTAGGGGATGCCCAAGTTATCTCAGGTCACTTGATCTCAAGGTATACACCAAGAGGGTCCTCTGCCTCATGACTTCTCAAGGCCAGTTTGACGGAAGGAATTCTACCACAGGGTTCTCAGAGAGCAGCACTTCCCACGCAATGATAACTACCAAGATCACCTGAGGTGCTTTTTTAACATACACATACCAGGGCCCTACTGAAGACCTACTGAATAAGAATATTTGTGCTAGGGCCCGGCTTGGTACCTTGAAAAGGCTCCCAAGGATAGTCTTATTAGCAGCCATAAATCAAATAGAAACCTCATAGAAAATCTTTCTTCTCAGAAGATTAGAGGGCAATATTCTCTCTTTTCTAGGGCACAAATAATCCAGGCCAATTGTTTATGAATCCTCTTTTTTAATTTCTTTGAGAACTGGATGAAGCTATAGAACTATAGTGTTTTATACAATCTTAGAATAGAAAGATGGAAACTTTCCCAAGGAAAAACTATGCTTACACAGATAATTAGCTATGTAATATTAAGGAGGTTCAAGAACTCTTGAAATTTACTAATGGGGGTTCCTGCTTTAGGATCTTTTAAGTTTGAAGAGGGGCTTCAGTGATGTTTAAAGGATACATGGTAGATCCTTTTTTCTTAATAAACAAGATCCCCCAAATTTCCCTGCACTGGAGCCAGAAAAGCAATGAGGCTCTGTGAAGGAGTTTAGAACATCCCTGATTGAGATAATATAACAGAGTAACTGGCAAGGGACTGGAAGAGCCACAATGACCTGATCTTTCAGCCACTCACCTGTCTAGAATCCTCACACCAGCTTGCTCTACTCTGTTGAGGATGTTCAGAGGTGACTTGTTTTTGTTCCAGAATGCACCCCAGCCGAGGACACGGGCCAGATCATTACCAGTTCCAAGAGGGATGACTGCCAGCTGACACTGCAAGAACAATACCAGGCACCCTTTTCAGACAATCCTACCAAGATCCACCCATAAAAGGACCCAGAGGGTACTTTTTGGGAAAGAATGTGGTCTCAAAGTCAGTGGCAATAAAGGACTTGTGATTTTAGGAAGTGTAATAGGAAGATGTTTGAAATTGAGTGAAATTTTCCCTAAGTGGTTGGGTCCCACTCTTGGCAATACAGAACTTTCTCAGTAAGTGGAAATGTTGCTGGAATATGCCAATATTTGTAGTTATGCTTCTAAAAGAGAAACATAGCCACAAATTTTTATCTAGGCTGGTCCAAGGAGATGAGGTGCCTCAGTGAGACAAAATTACTGCAGTCAGACGAGTAGGGGGCTACTTAGGGAGAGCGAGGTGAGGTAGAGGTAGAGGAACATTCTGCTACACTTGAGACTCAGCGAAGAAAATAAGTGGCCTCAGGAAGGGTAGGGAATGGGTGCTGAATGCTGCCTGATGCCACTTCTTTTTTGCTTGCTCTCCTCACCTTCAAATCTTCATCTTGGGGCTGGGGGAATAGAGCATTGCTCATTTTTTCTGCTAATTTCTTCTTTTCTCCTTCCTATTGATAGACCCCAAAATGGTATAGATTTAGATTGGGAATCTACCAGTCAGGTTGACTGTGACACCAGTGGGAAACATACATTCTATAGACAGAGTAAAGACGGGGACGTCATGGGATAAGCAGCTCCATACTCCTAGTCTCTCTAGCGATGGTTAAACCAAATGAGCTAGGGACTCACCTGTTCATGTAATCCAAAGGCATCAATCAGAGATAAGACCCAGTTAATGCTGCCATCTCCACCACAAACCACCACACGAAAGCGAGCAAAGTTCTTGAACATGCAGAGCCTGGAAAGAAGAAGGGAAAGGGCAGTCATTTCATGAACTGACAAGTTTTAAAACTTTCCTACAATGTGCCAGGAGCTAAGGACTGCTCCTTCTGCACTCTGCTATTAGGTTACCTGTCTCCTTTTCCTTAACCTCTATCTCTCTATGTACTTAAGATCATAGGAAATGCTCCCACAGGCAATCCTGGAGAGCAGGCCTTGCCTTGACCCACATTTTTGTTGGCTCAACCTTGTTCTGTAAGTTACTAGTGGCCTAGCCAAATCTACTTGCTGAGGCCTAGGAAGAATGTCTTGCACAGTTGCCAGTGGGTTCACAGAAACCAGGGCTGAACATCCAGATGGTCCCTAAATAATATAGCCCTCTAGTAGAGATATATCTACTTTGCCCCAGGAAAAAGAGTGAATGACAGGAAAGGTGTATAGTAATATCAGTTTTCCTCCTCCTCTGAAGTCAGGAGAGATAGTTTTGCCTTTCCCAACTGGAAAAGATGAAGCAAATCTGAGAGCAAGACATAGGCTTGAAAGGATTTCTGGAGAGGGCTAAAAGTCCTCTAGCCAGCCAACTCAAGATGTTCTGGAGTTGTGTTTGTGTCCTGTCTTGAGAAAATAGATATTTCCTGCCAAGGTACAAGAACTAATTCCAGGAAGTCTATCCTACTCTAGAATGTGTAGAGAGGGGAATCATTTCTATATGCCCAACTACATCCCTTACCCTATGCTTACCCGGCTTCAGGTCCACCCTTCGACAGGTCAAACACTTGAGATGGGTTAAGGTACTGCTTGAATTTCCGGAGGAAGACGATCCCTTGATGATCGCCGCTTTTGGAGTTGATGAAGATGAGAAGGGGGCATGAACAGGCTGAAGGCCAATCAAGATTCCAAAAGTCTGGAGATACTACTAATTGGCCTAATAATACACACAACAGAAAGAAAAGAAAAGAAAAAAAGAAAAGGGCCATTGAGATGACTTAACATCAAATTTTGCAGACTTTTAAAAACAGCTTTATTGAGATATAACATATACAAAGAACTGCATATATTTAATGTGTACAACTTAATGAGCTTAGACATACGTAAACACCCATGATACCATCACCACCATCAAGATAACAGGCATCTAATACCTCCCACAGCTTCCTTGTGCCTCTGAGACTGAAGAAAAGGAGGGAAGTCAGATGCAGCCCAAAGGGGCTTTCATTAAAAAAAAAAAAAGAAACAACCAGCTGGTCTTTGCCCAGCTGTTGCCAGGTAACCAATATTTCCTAAGTAACTACTACATACCAATCATCATGCTAGACACTTTTAGGGTTCTAGACCTTGCCCTCAAGCTGGGGAGACAGACATACACAAAAGTGTATTGTAACACAAAGAATAAAAAATTGGTACCACAACCAAAGATCAATAAAATGCCAAAGGGAAATTAAGGAAAGAGAAGACTGAGAACTTAGGAGAAGGATCAGCACACCTAATGAGTACTAGCTCAGTGAGTGATAGCTCAGTAGCTACACTGAGAAGATATAAGGTCAGGAAAGATAGGTAGGAAAGGCTGCCTTTCAGCCAGGAACTAATAACAGAAGATATCAACGTGGGGGGTGAAGCAGAGCGCTTTAATTGCTCCTCTAAGGCTCTGGTAGAGCAATCTAAGTTATCATATCAACTTTCAGGGGAAACAAGACTATAGGGAAATTGTCTGGACAAGACAGAAGCTTTTAATAATCCCCAATAGTAAAACTCCCCATAGAGAAATGGAGTTATAGCAGTCTAAATTGCCAAAGCCTGCCAGCTCATGCTGAGTCGTAGAGTCTGTTGGCAGGGAGACAGGCAGTGAGCAATGGCCTCATAGGAGATGCTAGACAAATTGTGAGCCCTCAAACCTCTGAGCTCATGGCTTTGCAGGGATTCCCCAGCAAAAATAAGTGCAAAGAGGAAGAAGGATGTGGGTTGCTCCTGAATGGTGTGGGCCAGTGGGAGAGAGGCAGGTTGAAATGTCCCATTTGTTGTAGCCTAGATAAAAAGGAGCCTGAAGGAAGACTATGACTCAAGCAGATTTTGTGGCTATTTTACCTGGAAAAGTCTAAAGCAAGCTTCCTCTATGGGCCAAGTTCTACTCACTGGCCAGTGGAACTTGAGGGCATCCTGAACCAGTTAGGCTGTCATGCACCAAATTTTCAGGGCTTGCCAGGGCTCATAACTACATGAAGAGTCTGATATGTCCCTTCAGTAGCATGGCCTGGAAGTAGTTATCCTCCTCAAACACGTTATCCCTTTTTAACACTTTTTTTTTTTACAAAAAATATGTTAAAATAATGGTAGTTAAGACATTCATTCATTCAACATATATGTATTGAGGGCATTCTTTGTGCTTGTCCTTGTTATGTTCTGATATATAATGATAGACAAGATAGAAACAATCTTTGCTCTTGTGGAACTTATATTCTAATATAAGGATATAGACCATAACAAATAAATATAGAAAATAATGCGATATGAAGAAAAATAAAGCAGGAAAAGGGGATGGAGACTGAAGGGGATGTTATTTTAGACAAGATGGTCAGGAATGGTTCCTCTGGGGAGATGACATTTGAGATTAGATTTGAATGAAGGGAGATAGTAAGCAAAGCAGATATCTGAGGGGAGAGTTTTTTAGGGGTCAGGGGGAAGATTAAGAAGCTACCCAGAGAAGGGATATGGCCTGGGATGTCTAGGGACAGTGAAGAGAAGAGCATGTCTACTGTGGAGTGAGGGAGAGAGGTGACAGGGACAAGATAAAATGACAATAAGATGTTAGATGAATCCTGTGAACAAGGTGACAAGATTACTACATGGATAGCAATGTGGGCTAGAATATAGCAATGTTAGGAAGATTCATAACCAAGTAAATAATCATGTCCACAAGGTTGCTTTTGAGTAGGCTAATGTTAATTGTAAGGGAATGTCCTGCATTATTCAGCAATTTTAACTAATTAAAATAAAAATATAGAAGGCCAACTTGTCAACTTTGAAGTATCTACAGCTGGAGGGAGAACCACTGGATGACAGAATCAAGATTGACAAATGACCTTAACAAGCAGTTGGGTCAAAGTCAAATAGCTGAAAAGGGGATAAATATGAAGCTTGGCCTTTAGGCCCAAGGGCATAAATTGCAGCAGAACAGGACAATAGGAACTTGGCTTGGCAGCATCAAAGTGTGGAAAGGGCTTAGGGGATTTACTTGACTTTAAGCTCCAGATGAGTCAACAGTCTGAAAGAGCCTTTCAAAAAAGAGCTCATGCTTCTTTGAGCTACATTAATATAATCACAGCACCCCAAACCAAGGAGCCAACAGTCACTCTCAAACTTGTTCAGTTCATACCACAAAAGGATGTTAAGGTTGGCTTCCTGTTCCCCTTCCTGTATTTTAAAATCCTCTTTTACAAATGTTAACTCCTCATTTAACCCTCATAAGGCATCCAAGTACAAATTTATTCCCTATTGGCAGAAAACAAATGGTACACAAGGCAAAGAGAGGTTAAGTAACTGGTCCAAAGTCACACAGTTAGTACATGATGGAGCGTGCTCCCAGGACTAGTAGTATCAGCATCATCTGGGGATGTGTTAGAAATGAAAATTCTTGTGCCCTACTCAGCTCTACTGAATCAAAAGCTGTGGGGCAAGGACTGGGGCCTAGAAATCTGTGCTTTAACAAGCCTTCCAGATGATTCTGATGCATTCTCAGATTTGACAAATACTGCATATGAATTTTGCCCCCATGTGAATCAGGGATTCTGTCTTAGTTATATCCTATTCTCTACATTGTTCATCACTGAGCCTTACACACACTTGGTATTCAGTAAATGTATTAATTAATTCATGCAACAAATCCTGACTGTGCATATGCCATGTATCCAGGTTTAAGTGCTAGTGGTACAAGAGCTCCCAGTCTGGAGTAGGAGACATTCATGTGATGAACTATAATGTAGTGTGGTAAGTGCTCTGAGCTATGTGTTCTGGGTTCATAGCAAAGAAAGTGATTTATTTGTCAAGAGAAATGGGGAGGGGAAATTACAGAAACCTTTAAACAAGAGATAAGAATTAACTTTGTTCTCACCCTCTAGGATGAGAGAAGAAACTTACCAAGTAGATTGGGTAGGAAAAAGGGGAAATTAGAAGACATTCTCAGAAATTAAGAGTTTGTTGACTGAATAAATAATGAATGAATAGATGAGTGCTACTCAACAATGGCACATGTTTCCTCAGGTGCCACCACTCTGGGATGCTGGAGAAGGGATTCCCTAGCTTGGCCAGAGGGGTTGGCCCAAATAATTTTTAATGATTTTATCATCTCCAAGATGGGTGGGACTTCCCAACAGGAGACCTATCCATTAAGGAGCATATCTGCCTAGACCAAGAAGCCAGAAAAAGTCAAGAAGATATGGAGGTTGTAAAAGATACTCCTAAGAAACCAAGTAATACATGCTAGAATGATGGGTTCTCAAGAGTGACATTCAGTTGGATCAAGACTGTAGATGACAAGGATGAAAGGCTAACTCATGGGGCATTAATATAAGTCACTACACAAAAAGAATGGCTTAGCATAGGTGCTTCTAAGCATAATATGACATTGGTGAAAAGCAAAAGGAAGCAGCAATGCTATTAGTTGACCATCTATAACAGGAATAAGAAATTATATAGGATGGGAAAAAACAAACTAAAAAACTCTAACTTCCACCAGGCCAGGAAACACAGAACCTGTTGGGCCAATTACAAAGAAGAGGTGGCAGCCCCTTAACACTTATTTGAGAGTGATTTATTAGATGCTGAAGTGGCTATCCTTCCTGAAAGACATCTTCCCCAGGTCCCTGTAGTGGTGAGCAGTCTCAGGACTTCAGATTCAGGACTTCATTGACTTTCACTAGGAGCCTGAGTACACTTGGCTGACTAGTTTGCTACTTTTCCTGTTCTATCAACCCTATCTTTCCCGTAGTCCCTTTTTTCTCCTAGCCAATCAAGTATCTATTATGTACCAAGGCATCAGTCTCATGACCTCTCTAGTCACCTATCTTGTAGGTGAATCTATGTGGATAAATATTTGAATAGATCTGAGATTATTATATGCATGCATCCCTGAGTGAGGGATACGTGCCTGAGCATGTAATCATGGGGACATATAAGTATGCTTGCCTGCAGAAAACTGTGTGAGTGGCTCATTCCATGTACCAGTGTCTGTCTGTATTTGTGTTAGGGTTAGGAAAGAAACTGGAAAAGACTAGAGCAGCTCACATATATGTATGTGCACATATGCTATGTCTAGTTCTAAACTGTTGTAATGATTACAGGAATCCTTCCCCCTTCTGTTCTCTAAGGAAACTATATACTCTTCTTTCTTTTCCTTTCTCTGCTCCCAGCTAATGTTGGGTTTTCCTTGGCAATGAAGTAGGCAGCAAGCAAACAAAATTATTTCATGGATTATCTAGTGTCTGGAAATCATGAAAAAGCTGAAATGATTTCTGATCATTTGGAAACAATTGTGACAGAGGCTACAAAGAACATCCCCACATACAGATACATCAACATTCACCATCCCAAAGGTCTAAAGAAAATCATGAGCTGTCTCTACACATAGGGGCTTCCCTGCTGGCTCAGCAGTAAAGAATCTGCCTGCAATGCAGGAGACACAGGAGATGCAGGTTTGATTCCTGGGTCAGGAAGATCCTCCTGGAGGAGGAAATGGCAACCCACTCCAGTATTTTGCTGGAAAATCCCATGGACAGAGGAGCCTAGCAGCTATGGTCCATGGGGTCGCAAAGAGTAGGACACACTGAGCAACTGAGCACACAGGCGTGCTCTACACATTTGCACACTTGTACTTTCAGAAATGCTTGACTGGTTGACCAGAATAATTTAATTGCAGTCATTTCCCCCAGGCATTGCACCTTCCCTCCCTCCCCAGTGTATTTCTGAGATTAATGTTTAGCTACTCACCATCACCTTTGGGGTCGCTCAGGGCAGTGGGAGGAATGACTGATGATCGATGACTTCCAAACCAGCATTCCTTGGAAAACCGTCTCCTGCAGTCGTCATGCACCTGGAACGACAGGAGAAGAAAGAAAAAAAAAATACATGAGTGGGGTGAGAAAAGGATAACATAGAGCATCATTTTGTCTCAACTCCAAAATTTAAGTGCTCAGTACTCAAAACTCCCTTTTTGAGATTTGGTGCCATACACATACTCCTGACTCAATGTCTTTCTCCATTTTGAGTCTGCATCATCCCTGAATGTGGTTTCTGAACCCTGTTCCTTTCAAAGATGCCTTTCAGAAGATACTATTATAGGCACTGAGTAGATGCCAGTCTTAGGGCACATTTTAGTGGCCTACAGAATGGGGAGTTTATTTGCAGTATAAGAGTGCTAATCCTGATAAAATGTTATTATACTTCAAACCTTACAACAGTGATGTGTGTTAGGGAAGACATTATTAAATTTGTTTTAGAAATAAGAAAACCAAAGCTCAGAGAGGAAAAGGATTTTGCTCAAGGTCAAACAACTGGAAGGTAAAAAACCTAAGACTCGGCTACCTTCCCCACTAATGGCATACTTCCCAGATTTCTGATATCTTCAAGCATCACTTCCTGAAAAATTACACAGTTACTAGATGACATGAACCTGGCCTAATTAGGCAAAAGTAATTTTAAAAGGTCCAGAGGACAACCAGAGTTGTCTTATTTTTTAATGACAATATAACTGAAATAAACATTATATTAATTTCAGGTATACAACATAACGACCTGATATCTGTATACATTGTGAAATTGTCACCAGAGTAAGTCTAGTTAAATCAATCATTATACATAGTTACATTTTTTTCCTTGTGATGAAAACTTAAGATTTACTTAACTTTAAAATTTTTATTTTATACTGGGATATAACTGATTAACAATGTTGTGTTAGTTTCAGGTATACAGTGAAGTGATTCAGTTATACATATACATGTATCTATTCTTTTTCAAATTCTTTTCTCATTTAGATTATTATAGAATATTGATCAGAGTTCCCTGTGCTGTTCAGTATGTCACTGATGGTTACTAGATTTACTTTCTTAAGGAACCCTAACATATTACTAAAGGAATCCATCAAAACACAAGAAACCAAGAGGAGAACTACAGAGGAAACCAACAGAGAACTACAAAAACAACCAGAAAACAGTGAACAAAATAGAAGTAAGTAAATACCTATCAATAATCACTTTAAATTTAAATGGACAAATTCTCCAATCAGAAGAAATAGAGGGCTGAATGGATACCAAAACAGGGCACATATATGTTGCCGACAAGAAACTCACTTTGGATCTAAAGGCACACACAGACTGAAAGTGCAAATGGATATTAAAAGAAAGCCATAGTAGCAATACTTATATCCAACAAAACAGACTTTAACACAAAGACTGTAACAAAACAAGGAAGGGCATTAAATTATGATAAAGGGGTCAATTCAACAAGAATATATAACATTTGTAAACATTTATTCACTCAACAGAGGAGCACCTAAATATGTAAAGCAAATATTAACAGAAATAACTGAAGAAAGAGACAGAAATACAAGAATTTTAGAGGACTTTAATATCCCAGTTACATCAATGGATACATCAGCCAACAGGTAGTTAATAAAGAAACACTGGTCTTAACAAATTAGATTACCTTAACACATGAGATGAGATTACCTTAATAGATATACATGGAACATTCCATAAAAAAGCAGCAGAATATATATTCTTTTCAAGTGTACATAGAACATTCTCCAGATACATCACATGCTAAGCCATAAAACAAAGTCACATTAAATATAAGAAGATTCAAATCATGGTAAACATCTTTTCTGAAAACACCACTATGAAACTAGAAATCAACTACATGAGAAAATAAAAACTGGAAGAAACACAAACATAAGGACACTAAACAACATGCTGCTAAATAACCAATAGGTCAATAAAAAAATCAAAAATACCTTGAGACAAATGAAAATGGAAACACACCTCTAAAATCTATGTTGTTGTATTCAGTGTTAAGTCGTGTCCAAATCTTTGCAACCCCATGGTCTGTAGCACGCCAGGCTCCCCTGTCCTCCACTGTCTCCTGGAGTTTGCTCAAATTCATGTTCATTGAGTTGGTGATGCTATCTAACCATCTCATCCTCTGCTACCCTCTTCTCCTCCCTGGCCTTCAATCTTTCCCAGCATCAGGGTCTTTTCCAGTGAGTCAGCTCTTTCGCATCAGGTGGCTGAAGTATTGAAGCTTCAGCTTCAGCATCAGTCTTTCTAATGAATATTCAGGGTTGATTTCCTTTAGGAAGGAAACAGCAACCCACTTCAGTATTCTTGCCTGGGAAATCCCATGGACAGAGGAGCATGGCAGGCTATAGTTCATGGGACTGCAAAGAGTCGGACACAACTGAGCGGTTAACACACTGACTGGTTGATCTCCTTGCAGTCCAAGGGACTCTCAAGAGTCTTCTCCAGCACCATAGTTTGAAAGCATCAATTCTTTGGCACTCAGCCTTCTTTATGGTTCAACTCTCACATCCATACATGACTACTGGAAAAACCATAGCTTTGACTATATGGACCTTTGTCAGCAAAGTGATGTCTCTGCTTTTTAATACACCGTCCAGGTTTGCCATAACTTTCCTTCCAAGGAGCAAGCCTTGTTTTAATTTCATGACTGCAGTCACCATCTGCAGTGATTTTGGAGCCCAAGAAAATAAAATCTGTCACTGCTTCCACTTTTCCCCCTTCTATTTGCCATGAAGTGATGGCACCAGATGCCATGATCTTAGTTTTTTTAATGCTGAGTTTCAAGCCAGCTTTTTCACTCTCCCTTTTCACCCTCATCAAGAGACTCTTTAGTTCCTCTTCACTTTCTGCCATTAGAGTGGTATCATCTGCATATCTGAGGTTGTTGATATTTCTCCTGGCAATCTTGATTCCAGCTTGTGATTCATCCAGCCCAGCATTTTGCATGATATACTCTGCATATAAGTTAAATAAGCAGGATGACAATATACAGCCTTATCATACTCCTTTCCCAATTTTGAACCAGTCAGTTATTCTAAGTCCGGTTCTAACTGGTTTTTTTCCTTCTTTTTTGATCTGCATACAGATTTCTCAGGAGGCAGGTAAGGTGGTCTGGTATTCCCATCTGTTTAAGAATTTTCCACAGTTTGTTGTGATCCACACAGTCAAAGACTTTAGTGTAGTCAATGAAGCAGAAGTAGATGTTTTTCTGGAACTCCTTTGCTTTCTCTATGATCCAATGAATGTTGACAATTTGATCTCTGATTCCTCTGCCTCTTCAAAACCCTGCTTGTACATTTAGAAGTTCTTGGTTCACGTACTGCTGAAGCCTAGCTTGAAGGATTTTGAGCATAATCTTGCTGGCATGTGAAATGAGCACAGTGTAGGGTAGCTTGAGCACTCTTTTGCATGTCCAAAAATCTATGGGTCACAGCAAAAGCAGCCCTAGGAGGGAACTTTATAATGATACAGGTGTACTCCAAGAAACAGAAATCTCAAATATCCATTTAAAGGAACTATAAAAAGAAGAATAAGCAAAGCCCAAACTTAGGAGAAGGAAGAAAATAATAGACCATAGAGGAAATAAATGAAATAGTGTCTAAAAAATACAAAGGATCATTGAAAGTAAGAGTTGGTTCTTTAAAGAGACAAGCAAAATCAAGAAACTTATATTTAGTTGGCTGATCAAGAAAAAAAAAGGAGCACCAAAAAAAAAAAAAGAGAGAATCAGAAATTAAAAAGGAAAAATTACAACTTTACACAACAGAAATACAAAGGATTATAAGAGAATACTATGAACAATTATATGCCAACAAATTCGACAACCTAGAATAAATGGAAAAACTTCTAGATCATATAATCGCCCAATACAGAATCATGAAGAAACAGAAAATCTGAATAGACTCAACTCATTACTAGTAATGAAATTGAATCAGTAATCAAAAACTCCCCCATAGAAAAATCAAGGTCCAGATGGCTTCATGATGAATTCTACCAAATATTTTAAGAAGAGTTAATAGCTATCACTTAAAAAAAAAATGACAAAGGAATACTTCCAAACTCGTTCTATAGGGCCACCATTATCCTGATACCAAAACCAGACAAAAACACTACAAGAAAGAAAATTACAGGCCAATATCTTTGATAAATATAGATGCAAAAATCCTCAACCTAACCATAGCAATGGGGTACAAAAAAGAAATAAAAGCATCAAAATAAGAAAAGCAAAAGTAAAAGTCACTATTTTCAGATGACAGAACACTGTATAGAGAAGACACCAAAGACTGCACCAAAAATGTAGTAAAGCTAATGAATTAATAAATTTGCAGATACAAAATTAATATACAGAGACCTGTTGCATTTCTATACACTAATGATGAACTATCAGAAAGAGAAATGAAGAAAAGAATCCCATTTATAATTGCATCAAAAATAATAAAATACCTAGGAATAAATTTAACCAAGGAAGTAAAAAGACTCGTAACCTCAAAACAATCAGAAAATGATTAAAGAAACTGAGGATGACACACCAAAATATGGAAAAATACACCACAGGCATGAACTGGATGACTCAATATTGTTAAAATGTCCATACTCCCCAAAGTAATCAACAGATTAAATGCAATCCCTATCAAAATATCAATGGCATTTTCACAGAACAAGAAAAAAAAAACAGTTCTTAAAACACAAAAGACTCCTAATAGCCAAAGCAATCTTGACAGAACAAAACTAGAGCTGTTACACTTCCATACCACGAAGCTATAGAATTCATAGCAGTATGGAACTGGCACAAAAACAAGACACACGGATCAAGGGAACAAAGCAGAGAGTCCAGAAATAAATCCACACTCATATGATCAGCTAACCTATGACAAAAGAGACAATAAGAATATAAATGGAAAAAAAGACAGCCTCTTCAATAAAACTGGACAGCTGTATTGAAAAGAATGAAACTGGACCACTTTCTTACAGATATATGAAAATAAAATAAAATGGAGTAAAGGCTTAAATGTAAGACTTGAAACCATAAAACACCTAGAAGAAAACATAAACAGTGAGCTCTTTGAGATATTTTTTTGTATATGTATCCTCAGGGAAGGCAACAAAAGCAAAAACAAACAAATGGAACTATATGAAACAAAGACTTTTGCACAGTGAAGGAAAATACCAACCAAATGAAAAGACAGCCTCCTGACTGGGCAAAGATATTTGCAAATGATATACCCAGAAAAAGGTTGATATGGAAAATATATCGGGAACACATACGACTCAATACAAGAAAAAAAAAAAAAAACCTGGTTAATAAATGGTCAGAGGACCTGAACAGACATTTGCCAATGCAGACATACAGATAGCCACAGGCACATGGAAAGATGCTCAACATCCTTAATCATCAGAGAAATGCAAATCAAGATGACAATAAGATATCGCCTCACAAGTTTCTGATGACTGTTGTCAAAAAGATAAGAAACAACAACTGATGGTGAGGATGTGGAGAAAAAGTTCACTTGTGCAATGTTGGTGGGAGTGTAAATTGATGCAGCCACTATGGAAAAAATTATGGGGATTCCTCAAAATAACTAAAATTGAACTACCATGCAATCCATTAATTCCACTTCTAGGTATTTATCCAAAGAAATAAAAACACTAACTCAAAAAGATATACATACCCCTATGTTCACTGAATACTATTTAAAATAACAAAGATATGGAACCATTATAAGTGTCCATCCATAGGTGAATGGATAAAGAACATGTGATAAATATACACACACACACACACACACACAATGTATATATATACAGGAGGGGCAGTCATGAGAAGATACCCCTCATCCAAGGTAAGGAGCAGCGGCTGCGCTTTGCTGGAGCAGCCATGAAGAGATACCCCACGTCCAAGGTAAGAGAAACCCAAGTAAGACAGTAGGTGTTGCAAGAGGGCATCAGAGGGCAGACACACTGAAACCATAATCACAGAAAACTAGCCAATCTGATCACAGGACCACAGACTCAGTGAAACTAAGCCATGCCGTGTGGCACCACCCAAGATGGTTGGGTCATGGTGGAGAGGTCTGACAGAATGTGGTCCACTGGAGAAGGGAATGGCAAACCACTTCACTATTCTTATCTTGAGAACCCTATGAACAGTATGAAAAGGCAAAATGATAGGACCCTGAAAGAGAAACTCCCCATGTCAGTAGGTGCCCAATATGCTACTGGAGATCAGTGGAGAAATAACTCCAGAAAGAATGAAAGGATGGAGCCAAAGCATGAACTCCTTATTGCCAAATTCAGACTTAAATTGAAGAAAGTAGGAAAAACCACTAGACCATTCAGGTATGACCTAAATCAAATCCCTTATGATTATACAGTGGAAGTGAGAAATAGATTTAAGGGACTAAATCTGATAGACAGAGAGCCTGATGAACTATGGACAGAGGTTCATGACATTGTACAGGAGACAGGGATCAAGACCATCCCCATGGAAAAGAAATGCAAAAAGGCAAAATGGTTGTCTGAGAAGGCCTTACAAATAGCTGTGAAAAGAAAAGTGAAAAGCAAAGGAAAAAAGGAAAGATATTCCCATTTGAATGCAGAGTTCCAAAGAATAGCCAGGAGAGATAAGAAAGCCTTCCTCAGTGATTAATGCAAAGAAATAGAGGAAAACAATAGAATGGGAAAGACTAGAGATCTTTCAAGAAAATTAGAGATACCAAGGGAACATTTCATGCAAAGATGGGCTCAATAAAGGACAGAAACGGTATGGACCTAACAGAAGGAGAAGATATTAAGAAGAGGTGGCAAGAATACACAGAAGAACTGTACAAAAAAGATCTTCATGACCCAGATAGTCACAATGGTGTGATCACTCACCTAGAGCCAGACATCCTGGAATGTGAAGTCAGGTGGGCCTTAGAAAGCATCACTATGAACAAAGCTAGTGGAGGTGATGGAATTCCAGTTGAGCAAATCCTGAAAGATTATGCTGTGAAAGTGCTGCATGAAATATGTCAGCAAATTTGGAAAACTCAGCAGTGGCCACAGGACTGGAAAAGGTCAGTTTTCATTCCAATCCCAAAGAAAGGCAATGCCAAAGAATGCTCAAACTACCACATAATTGCACTCATCTCACATGCTAGTAAAGTAATGCTCAAAATTCTCCAAGCCAGGCTTCAGCAATACGTGAACTGTGAACTTCCAGATGTTCAAGCTGGTTTTAGAAAAGGCAGAGGAACCAGAGATCAAATTGCCAACATCCGCTGGATCATCGAAAAAGCAAGAGAGTTCCAGAAAAACATCTATTTCTGCTTTATTGACTATGCCAAAGCCTTTGACTGTGTGGATCACAATAAACCATGGAAAATTCTGAAAGAGATGGGAATACCAGACCACCTGACCTGCCTCTTGAGAAACCTGTATGCAGGTCAGGAAGCAACAGTTAGAACTGGACATGGAACAACAGACTGGTTCCAAATAGGAAAAGGAGTATGTCAAGGCTGTATATTGTCACCCTGCTTATTTAACTTGTATGCAGAGTACATCATGAGAAACACTGGGCTGGAAGAAGCACAAGCTGGAATCAAGATTGCCAGGAGAAATATCAATAACCTCAGATATGCAGATGAAACCACTGTTATGGCAGAAAGTGAAGAGTACTTAAAGAGCCTCTTGATGAAAGTGAAAGAGGAGAGTGAAAAAGTTGGCTTAAAGCTCAACATTCAGAAAACTAAGATCATGGCATCCAGTCCCATCACTTCATGGCAAATAGATGGGGAAACAGTGGAAACAGTGTCAGACTTTATTTTTTGGGGGGCTCCAAAATCACTGCAGATGGTGATTGCAGCCATGAAATTAAAAGACGCTTACTCCTTGGAAGGAAAATTATGACCAACCTAGATAGCATATTAAAAAGCAGAGACATTACTTTGTCAACAAAGGTCCGTCTAGTCAAGGCTATGGTTTTTCCAGTGGTCATGTATGGATGTAAGAGTTGGACTGTGAAGAAAGCTGAGCACCGAAAAATTGATGCTTTTGAACTGTGGTGTTGGAGAAGACTCTTGAGAGTCCCTTGGACTGCAAGGAGATCCAACCAGTCCATCCTAAAGGAAATCAGTCCTGGGTGTTCATTGGAAGGACTGATGCTGAAGCTGAAACTCCAGTACTTTGGCCACCTCATGGGAAGAGTTGACTCATTGGAAAAGACCCTGATGCTGGGAGGGATTGGGGGCAGGAGGAGAAGGGGACGACAGAGGATGAGATGGCTGGATGGCATCACCGACTCGATGGACATGAGTTTGAGTAAACTCTGGGAGTTGGTGATGGACAGGGAGGCCTGGCGTGCTGCGATTCATGGGGTTGCAAAGTCGGACACGACTGAGCAACTGAACTGACTAACTAACTGACTGCTCCTTGGAAGAAAACCTATGACAAACCCAGACAACATATTGAGAAACAGACATCACTTTGCTGACAAAGGACCATATAGTCAAATCTATGGTTGTTCCTGTAGTCATGTATGGATGTAACAGTTGGACCATAAAGAAGGATGAGCACTGAAGAACTGATGCTTTTGAATTGAGGTGTTGTAGAAGACTCTTGAGAGATCAAACCAAGTCAGTCCTAAAGTAAATCAACCCTGAATATTCATTGGAAGGATTGATGCTGAAGCTGAAGCTCCAATACTTTGGCCACCTGATGCAAAGAGCTGACTCACTGGAAAAGACCCTGATGCTGGGAAAGATTGAAGGCAAAAGGAGAAGGGGGTGGCAGAGGATGAGATTAGATAGCATCACTGACTCAATGGACATGAATTTGAGCAAACTCTGGGAGATAGTGGAAGACAGAGGAGCCTGGTGTGCTGTAGTTCATGGGGTCACAAAGAGTTGAACACAACTTAGAGACTAAACAACCACAACATCAATATATATATATATATAATTATTAGATATACATACAAAGATCCTGATGCTGGGAAAGATAGAAGCAGGAGGAGAAGGGAATGACAGAGCATGATGAGATGCTTGGATGGCATCACCAACTCAATGGACCTGAATTTGAGCAAGCTCCGGAAATGGTGAAGGACAGGGAAACCTGGCATGCTTCAGTCCATGGGGTCACAAATAGTTGGACATGACTGAGTGACTGAACAACAACCATACATACAAAAAAGAGAAAAGAATCTAAACATAACACTAAAGAAAGTGAAAGTGAAGTCGCTCAGTTGTGTCTGTCTCTTTTGCCACCCTGTGGACTACCAGGTTTCTCTGTCCATGGGATTTTCCAGGCAAGAGTACCGCGGTGGGTTGCTATTTCCTTCTCTGGGGATATCCCAGATCCAAGGATTGAACTCAGGTCTCCTGTATGCAGGCAGACGCTTTACCCTCTGAGCCATCAAACATAACACTAAAGGTAGCCTTCATATCACAAAGGAAGAGAGGAAAAGAAGAAAGGAACAAAAAGAAATACAAAAATAATGAACAAAATAGCAATAAGCACATACTTATCAGTAGTCACTTTAAATATAAATGAACTAAATGCTCCAAACAGAGTATGTAGAGTAGCTGAAGGGATTAATAAAAGAAAACATATATATGCACCTACAAGAAATTCACTGTGGGAGAAGGCGAGGGTGGGATGTTTCAAGAGAACAGCATTGAAACATGTATATTATCTAGGGTGAAACAGATCACCAGCCCAGGTTGGATGCATGAGACAAGTGCTCAGGCCTGGTGCACTGGGAAGAACCAGAGGGATCGGGCGGAGAGGGAGGTGGGAGGGGGGATCGGGATGGGGAACACATGTAAATCCATGGCTGATTCATGTCAATGTATGACAAAACCCACTACAATATTGTAAAGTAATTAGCCTCCAACTAATAAAAATAAATGGGAAAAAAAAAAGAAAGGCAAACAACAACAACAACAACAACAAAGACTCTAACAAAGACAAAGGAAGATGTTACAAAATGACATAGGGATCAAACCAAGAAGAACATATAACAATTGAAAACATATATACACCCAACACAAGAGCAAATAACTATATGAAGCAAATACTGGCAGACATAAAGGGAGAAATTTACAGTAACACAATAATAGGTTTTTAACAACCCACATATCAATAAACCGATCATTGATATAGAAAATCAATAAGGAAATATTGTCCTTAATACATAAGACAAACTGTTCTTTATATATATATTCCATTCAAAAGCAGCAGAAAATAAATTATTTTTGACTATACATGGAAAATTATCCAGAATAGATCACATGTTAGGCTGAAGAAAACATCTCAATAAATTTTAAGAAAATTGAAATTATATCAAACAACTCTTCTGACCACAATACTATGAAACTATATACTACAAGGGAAAAAAAAAAAAAAAACTGGAGGAGGGCAATCCCAAGATGGCAGAGGAATAGGATGGGAAACCACTTTCTCCCCCACAAATTCATCAAAAGATCATTTGAATGTTGAGCAACTTCCACAAAACAACTTCTGAACACTGGTGGAGGACACCAGGCACCCAGAAAGGCAGCCCAATCTCTTCAAAAGGAGGTAGGACAAAATATAAAAGACAAAAACAGAGACAAAAGATTTAGGGATGGAGACCCTCCCTGGGGAGAGAGTCGTGAAGGAGAAGTTTCCACACAGTAGGAAACCCTCTCACAGGCATGTCTGTGGGGAGTTTTGGAATCTCAGAAGGCAACATAACTGGGAGGGGAAAAAAAAATCCACAGAATATGCGCCTAACCACAACTGCCAGTGGAGAAGTGGCCCAGACGCTCATGTCCTCCAGCAGCAAGTGGGCGTTGGGCAGGGGGACGTGGGCTGCATCATTGGTCCTTAGGGTAAGGGCTGGGCCTGAATGCCCTGAGGACAATCTGAAGGAGCTAGTGTGAGATAACAACCCAAATCCTCGGAACACCAGTGACAAAAAAAAAAAAAAAAAAGACTTTTCCTGAAAAAGGCTCTAAAGCCTCACAGTGACCCCTGGCACGAGCACAGAACAAAGGATTGACCGAATATCAAAGGAGAGCAAGCTGGCTGCCACATAGGGCCCTCCCTCCCGGGAGGCAGAGAGGCAGCCCTGCGACAGCCAGAGCCAAAAGGCAAGGGGCTGCTGCAATCTCGGCCCCAGAGACCGCATCTTCCACCAAACTGTGAGCAGGCTCCCAGTTGCTAACCACATCTTCCTGGGATCCTGGAAGGTTGACATCTGCCAGGAGTGTCACAGCCTGAGATCAGCTCCCCAGAGGAGACACACGGCACACCTGGGACTGTGCTCTCACAGCACACCCAGGAAACCGAGTGTCTGGGACCAGGGAGGTGAATAAGATGCACGGCTCACCTGGGTCAGTGCGTTCAACAAGCTCCTGGTCGTCTGAGCTGCTCAGGCCTGGGAAGGGCACAAAAACGCACAGCCAAACTGGGTCTGTGGCCCCTGCTGAGCACTGAGAACCCGAATGGCTTAAACCTGGGAAGTGCACAAAACGCAGGGCCCACTTGGGACAGTGCTCTTGCAGAACACCCTGGAGCCTGAGCAGTGTGGACCCAGTAAGTACACGCTGCCTTGGGCTGCAGCAAGCCCAGTGTGGTCCATCCACTTTGAGCACCCCACACACACCAGTGGTTTGTTTGCAGTGTCCCTCCCTCCCCACAACACAACAGAACCAGTGAGCCTAAGTAAGTGGCCACCTTTGCCACCTTGTGTCAGGGCAGAAATTAGATGCTGAAGAGACTTGCAAACAGAGGAAGCCAAAATAAACAAAGAAGGGGGAACCACTCTGGAAGTGACAGGTGCAACAGATTAAAACCCTGCATTTAATACTGAGACTGTGCATTTGAGGGGCACCTATAGACCTTGAGAACAAGTACAAGCCAGAACAAGGGACTATCTGACACTGAACTGACCCCACACTGCCCACAACAGCTCCAGAGAAATTCCTAGATACATTTTTACTATTATCACTTTTTAATTTTTTTTAAAAAATTTTTAGTTCTTTATTACTCCTTTAACTTTCATTTTTATAGCCTACTATTACCTTTCAAAAAAAACCCTATTTTTTTAAAACAAATTCCATATATATTTAAAAAAATTTTGTGATTGATTTTGTTTTGTATTTTTTATATTGTATTTTTGAGAGTCTAACCTCTATTCTAGGTTTTTAATCTTTGCTTTTTGATATTTGTTATCAATTTTGTACCTTTAAGAATCTAATCTTCAGTATCCATTTTCACTTAGGGATTTGATTACTGGCTTGATTGCTCTCTCCCCTTTTGACTCTCCCTTTTCTCCTCCAGGTCACCTCTATCTCCTTCCTCCCTCTTCTCTTCTCTACATAACTCTGTGAATCTCTCTGGGTGTTCCAGGCTGTGGAGAGCACTTAGGGATTTGATTACTGGCTAGATTGCTCTCTCCCCTTTTGACTCCCCCTTTTCTCCTCCTGGTCACCTCTATCTCCCTCCTCCCTCTTCTCTTCTCTATATAACTCTGTGAATCTCTCTGGGTGCTCCTGGCTGTGGAGAATCATTTCACCAATAACCTAGGGGTTTTATCATCTATGCTGTATGGATGGAAAAGTATTGAGGCTACTGTAAGAGAAGGACCAAAACCCAGAGGCAGCAGGCTTAACTCCAAAACTGTGAAATATCAGCGAACTCCTGACTCTAGGAAACATTAATAGACAAGAGCTCACCCAAAACTCTCCATATCTACACTGAAACCAAGCTCCACCCAAGAGCCAAAAAGTTCCAGTGCAAGACACACCATGCTAATTCTCCAGCAAAACAGGAACACAACCCTGAACATTAAAAGATGGGCTGCCCAAAGCCATGCCAAACCCATAGACACCCCAAAACTCACTATTGGACACTTCATTGCATTCCAGAGAGAAGAGATCCAGCTCCACCCACCAGAACACAGACACAAGCTCCCCCAACCAGGAAACCTTGACAAGCCACTAGTCCAACCCCACCCACAGGGAGCAGACTCCACAATTAAGAGGAACCATGAACTTCCAGCCTGCAGAAAGGGCACCCCAAACACAGCAATCTAAACAAAATGAAAAGGCAGAGAAATATTCAGCAGGTGAAGAACATGATAAAAATCCCACCAAAGCAAACAAAAGAGGAGGAGACAGGGAGTCTACCTGAAAAAGAATTCAGAATAGTGATAGTAAAGATGATCCAAAATATTGAAAACAAAATGGAGTTACAGATAAATAGACTAGAGACAAGGATGAGAAGATGCAAGAAATGTTTAAGAAGGACCTAGAAGAAATAAAGAAGAATCAATCAATAATTAATAATGCAACAACACTCTGGAGGGAACCAACAGTAGACTACCTGAGGCAGAAGAGAGGATAAGTGAGGTGAAAGATAGAATGGTGGGAAAATCTCATATAAACAATCTATAATTTTATACCTAAAGGAACTAGAGAAAGAAGAACAAATATAACCCAAAGTTAACAGAAGGGAGTAAATGATAAAGATTTCTTTTCTAAGAAATAAATGAAATAGAGACTAAAAAATGGAAAAGATCAATGACACTAAGAGCTAGTTCTTTAAAACATAAAATTGATAAACATTTAGTCAGAATCATAAAAAAGAAGAGAGAGGATTCAAGTAAACAAAATCAGAAATGAAAAAGGAGAATTTACAACTGATACCACAGATATACAAAGGATCATAAGAGATTTCTATGAAAAAGTATATGATAATAAAAAGGACAATGTAGAAGAAATAGACAAATTCCTAGAAATATACAATCTCCCAAGACTGAACCAAGAAGAAATAGAAACTATTATTAGACCAATTACTAGTAATGAAACTGAACCAGTAATAAAACACCACTCTCAAGAAACAAAAGTCCAGGACCAGATGGCTTCACAAGTGAATTCTACCAAACATTTAGATGAGTTAACACCTATATTCTCAAAGTATTAAAAAAATTGAAGAGGGAACACTTCCAAATTCATTCTATGAAGCCACCATTACCTAAACCAGACAAAACACTACAAAAAAGAAAGTCAAAGGCTAACATTTTTGATGAATATAGATGCAAAAATCCTCAACGAAATATTAGCAAAACAAATGTTACAATACATAAAAAGGATCATACATGATGATAAAGCTGGACTCATTCTAGAGCCACAAGGGTGGTTCAACATACACAAATCAATCAATGTGATACATCACATTAACAAAATGAAAGAAAAAAGCACTTGATAATCTCAATAAATGCATGAAAAGCATCTGACAAAATTCAAAATAAAAATTCTCATCAAAGTGGATATAATAAAGATGTGTTTGTTTACAACAAACTCATGGAAAACATAATACTCAGTGGAGAAAAGCTGAAAACCCTCCTGCCAAATTGAGAAATAAGACAAAGATGCCAACTCTCACTGCTTCTGTTTTACATATTATTAGAAGTCTTGGATATAGCCATGAGGCAAGCAAAACAAACAAAAATTGTCCAAATTGGAATGGAAGGAATAAAACTGTCATTATCTGCAGATGACATGCTACTCTATATACAGAATACTAAAGTTTATATGTAAAACTACTAGAACTAATAAATGATTTCAGAAAGGGACTAGGATACAAGTTTAATACACAGAAATCGTTTGTATTTCTATACACTAATAATGAAATATCAGAAAAAGAAAGTTTAAAAAATCTCATTTGAAGTAGCATTTAAAAAACTCTAGGAATAGAGGTAACCAAGGAGGTGAAAGACTCATAGTATGAAAACTATAAAATTTTGATATAAGTGATTAAATATTACTCAAAGAAATGGAAAGATATTCCATGCTCTTGGATGGAAGAATTAATATTGCTAAAATGGCCATACTACCCAAAGCAATATACAGATTTAATGCAATCCCTATCAAATTACCCATGACATTTTTCACAGAACTAGAACAAATAATCCTAAAATTCATAGGAAACCACAAAAGACCCAGAATTGCCAAAAAAATCTTGACAAAGAAGTAGAAAGCTGGAAGAATCACACTCCCTAACTTCAGACCTTCAGACTTTGTAGTAATACAAAGCAACAGTAATGAAAACATTATAGTATTGGCACTAAAACAGACACATGGATCAATGGGACAGAACAGAGAGCCCAGAAATAAACCCACACACATATGGCCCATAACAAAGGAGGCAAGATTATACAATAGAGAAAAGAGAGTCTCTTCAGTAAGTGGTACTGGGAAAACTGGACATCTAGATTAAAAAAAAATAGGTGGTTTCCCTTAAACCACATACAAAAATAAACTCAAAATGGTTAAAGACCTAAATGTTAAGACATAATACTTCTAGAAGAGAACAGGGGCAAAACATTCTTTGACATAACTCATAGCAATATTTTCTTAGATCAGTTTCCCAAGGCAAAAGAAATAATTGGAAAATATTTAAAAATAGGACATAATCAAACTTAAAAGCTTTTGCACAGCAAAGAAAACCATCAACAAAATGAAAAGACAACCTATGGAATGAGAGAAAATATTTGCAATGTGACCAAGAATCAGTTAATATCCAAAATATACAAACAACCCATACAACTCAATATTGGAAAAACAAACAACCCAATCAAAAAATGTGCAGAAGACTTAAAAAGACATTTTTCTAAAGAGGAAATACAGTTGGCCAACAAAAAGATCTCAATATCACTAATTATTAGGGAAATGCAATAGGGAAAAAACTATAATGAGGTATCTCTTCATAGCACTCAGAATGGTTATCATCAAAAGGTATATAAATAATAGATGCTGGAGAGGATTTATAGAAAAGGGAACCCTCCTACACTGTTTGTGGGAACGTAAATTTGTGTAATCACTGTGGAAAACAGTATGGTGTTTTCATAAAAAACTAAACCATACGATCCAGCATTTCTACTCCTTGGTATGTATCTGGAAAAAATGAAAACTCTAATTTGAAAAGATACATGCACTCAATGTTCTTAGCAGCACTATTTACAATAGCCAAGATGTGGAAGCAACCTAAGTGCCCATCAAAAGATGACTGGTTTAAGAAACTATGAAACGTATACACAATGGAATATTACTCAGTCATAAAAGGAATGAAATCTTTCCATTTGCAGCAAAGTGCATGGACCTAGACAATATTATGACTCGTGAAATAAGTCAGACAGAGAAAGACAAATACTATGGACGACAGAGGATGAGATGGTTAGATGGCATCACCGACTCAATGGACATGAGTTTGGGTAAACTCCGGGAGTTGGTGATGGACAGGGAGGCCTGGCGTGCTGTGGTTCATGGGGTTGCAAAGAGTTGGACACGACTGAGCGACCAAACTGACTGATATGATATTATTCTTATGTGGAATCTAAAAAATATTACAAATAAATTTGAGAAATAGACTCACAGAGAAAGAAAAAAGCTTGGGTTTTCAAATGGGAGAGGAAGTAGAGGAGGGACAAATTAGGACTATGGGATTAACAGATACAAACTACTATACATAAAATAGATAAGCAACAAGGATTTACTATATAGGGAAAATAGAGTATATAGTATATATACTGCATGGGGGAGCATAAACAATATCTTGTAAAAATCCATAATGGAATATAATCTGCAAAATATTGAATACTGTACACATGAAGTTAGCATAATTTTATAAATCAATTATACTTTCATTAAAAATGAACAAAAGATTATAAAGAGTGTAGATGAGGATAGGAAGAAATAGAAACACTTAGAATGGAATATTAATTATCCATAAAAAGGAACGAAGTATTACATTCATTCTTGTTGCTGTTGTTTTGTTTACTAGCCTTTTATTTTTTATTTGAGTAGAGTTGTTTTACAATGTTGTATTAGTTTCTACTGCACAGCCAAGTAGATCAACTTTCAGTTCAGTCACTCAGTTGTGTTCAGTCCTTTGTGTCCCCATGGACTGCAGCACGCCAGGCTTCCCTGTGGATCACCAACTGCCAGAGCTCGCTCAAACTCACGTCCATAGTCAGTGATGTCATCCAACCATCTCATCATCTGTCGTCCCCTTCTCCTCCTGCCTTCAATCTTTTCCAGCATCAGAGTCTTTTCTAATGAGTCAGTTCTTCGCATCAGGTGGCCAAAGTATTGGAGTTTCAGCTTCAGCATCAGTCCCATTCCAATGAATATTCAGGACTGATTTCCTTTAGGATGGACTGGTTGGATCTCCTTGCAGTCCAAGGGACTCTCAAGAGTCTTCTCCAGCACCACAGTTCAAAAGCATCAATTCTTCAGCACTCAGCTTTCTTTATGGTCCAACTCTCACATCCATACATGACTACTGGAAAAACCATAGCTTTGACTAGACGGACCTTTGTTGGCAAAGTAATGTCTCTGCTTTTTAATATGCTGTCTAGGTTTGTCATTGCTTTTCTTCCAAGGAGCAAGTGTCTTTTAATTTCATGGCTGCAGTCACTGTCTGCAGTGATTTTGGAGCCCAAGAAAATAAAGTCTCTCACTGTTTCCATTGTTTCCCCATCTATTTGCCATGAAGTGATGGGACCAGATGACATGATCTTAGTTTTTTTTTTTTTTAATGTTGAGCTTTAAGCCAGCTTTTTCACTCTCCTCTTTCACTTTCATCAAGAAGCTCTTTAGTTCCTCTTTGCCATGAAGGGTGGTGTCATCTGCATATCTGAGGTTACTGGTATTTCTCCTGGCAGTTTTGATTCCAGCTTGTGCTTCAATCAGACTCACATTTTGCATGATGTACTCTGCATATAAGTTAAATAAGCAGGGTGACAATATATAGCCTTGATGTACTCCTTTCCCAATTTGGAACCAGTTCATTGTTCTATGTCCAGTTCTAACTGTTACTTCTTGACCTGCATACAGATTTCTCAGGAGGCAGGTAAGGTGTCTGTTATTCCTATCCTTTGAAGAATTTTCCATGGTTTGTTGTGATCCATGAAGTCAAAGGCATTAGCGTAGTCAATAAAGCAGAAATAGATGTTTTCCTGGAATTCTCTGGCTTTTACTATGATGCAACGGATGTTGGCAATTTGATCTCTGGTTCCTCTGCCTTTTTTTTCATTTATTTTTATTAGTTGGAGGCTAATTACAATATTGTAGTGGTTTTTGTCATACATTGACATGAATCAGCCATGGATTTACATGTGTATTCCCCATCCCGATCCCCCCTCCCACCTCCCTCTCTACCCGATCCCTCTGGGTCTTCCCAGTGCACCAGGCCCGAGCACTTGTCTCATGCATCCAACCTGGGCTGGTGATCTGTTTCACCATAGATAATATACATGTTTTGATGCTGTTCTCTCAGATCATCCCACCCTCGCCTTCTCCCACAGAGTCCAAAATTCTGTTCTGTACATCTGTGTCTTTTTCTGTTTTGCATATAGGGTAATCCATTAAAAAGAATTCATTTGAATCAGTTCTAATGAGATGGATGAAACTGGAGCCCATTATACAGAGTGAAGTAAGCCAGAAAGATAAAGACCATTACAGTATACTAACATATATATGGAATTTAGAAAGATGGTAATGATAACCCTATATCCTCTGCCTTTTTTAAATCCAGCTTGAACATCCAGAAGTTATCAGTTCATGTATTGTTGAAGCCTAGCTTGGAGAATTTTGAGCATTACTTTGAAGTGTGTGAGATGAGTGTAATTGTGCAGTAGTTTGAACATTCTTTGGCCTTGCCTTTCTTTGGGATTTGAATGAAAACTGACCTTTTCCAGTCCTGTGGCCACTGCTGAGTTTTCCAAATTTGCTGGCATATTGAGTGCAGCACTTTAACAGCATCATCATTTAGGATTTGAAATAGCTCAGCTGGAATTCCATCACCTCCACTAGCTGTTTCAGAGTGATGCTTCCTAAGGACGACATGACTTTGCACTCCAGGATGTCTGGCTCTAGGTAAATGATCACACCTTCGCGGTTATCTGGGTCATGAAGATCTTTTTTGTATAGTTCTTCTGTGTATTCTTGCCACCTCTTCTTAATATCTTCTGCTTCTGTTAGGTCCATACCATTTCTGTCCTTTATTGTGCCCATCTTTACATGAAATGTTCCCTTGGTATCTCTAATTTTCTTGAAGAGATCTCCAGTCTTTCCCATTCTATTGTTTTCCTCTATTTCTTTGCATTGATCACTTAGGAAGGCTTTCTTATCTCTCCTTGCTATTTTTTGGAACTCTGCATTCAAATGGATATCTTTCCTTTTATCCTTTGCCTTTTGCTTCTCTTCTTTTCTCAGCTATTTGTAAGGCCTCCTCAGACAACCATTTTGCTTTTTGGATTTCTTTTTCTTGGAGATGTTTTTGATCATGGCCTCCTGTACAATGTTACAAATCTCTGTCCATAGTTCTTCAGGCACTCTATCAGATCTAATCCCTTGAATCTATTTGTCACTTCCACTGTATAATCAGGGATTATATAATCAGGGATTTGATTTTCATAAATGAATGACCTATTGGTTTTCCCTACTTGACTCAATTTAAGTCTGAATTTTGCAATAAGGAGTTCATGATCTGAGCCACAGTCAGCTCCTGGTCTTGTTTTTGCTGACTGTATAGAGCTTCTCCATCTTTGGCTGCAAAGAATATAATCAGTCTGATTTCAGTATTGACCATCTGGTGATGTCCATGTGTAGAGTCGTCTCTTGTGTTGTTGGAAGAGGTGTTTGCTATGACCAGTGCGTTCTCTTGGCAAAACTCTATTAGCCTTTGCCCTGCTTCATTTTGTACTCCAAGGCCAAACTTGCCTGTTACTCCAGGTATCTCTTGACTTCCTACTTTTGCATTCCAGTCCCCTATGATGAAAAGGACATCTTTTTTGGTGTTAGTTCTAGAAGGTCTTGTAGGTCTTCATAGAACCATTCAACTTCAGCTTCTTTGGCATTAGTGGTTGGGGCATAGACTTGGATTACTGTGATATTGAATGGTTTGCCTTGGAAATGAACAAAGATCATTCTGTTGCTGTTGAGATTGCACCCAAAGCATTTCAGACTCTTTTGTTGACTATGAGGGCTACTCCATTTCTTCTAAGGGATTCTTGCCCACAGTAGTAGATATAATGGTCATCTGAATTAAATTCACCATTCTGGTCCATTTTAGTTCACTGATTCCTAAAATGTCAATGTTTACTCTTGCCATCTCCTGTTGACCACTTCCAATTTACCTTGATTCATGGACCTAACATTTCAGGTTCCTATGTAATATTGTTCTTTACAGCATTGAACTTACTTCCATCACCAGTCACATCCTCAACTGGGTGCTGCTTTCACTTTGGCTCCATCTTTCCAGAGTTATTTCTTCACTCCTCCCCAGCAGCATGTTGCGCATCTACTGACCTGGGGAGTTTGTCTTTCAGTGTCATATCTTTTTGCTGTTTCATATTATTCATGGGGTTTTCAAGGCAAGAATACTGAAGTGGTTTGCCATTCCCTTCTCCAGTGGACCACATTTTGTCAGAACTCTCCACCATGACCCATCCATCTTGGGTGGCCCTACACAGGCATGGCTCATAGTTTCACTGAGTTAGACAAGGCTGTGATCCATGTGATCAGTTTGGTTAGTTTTCTGTGATTGTGGTTTTCATTCTGTCTGCCCTCTGATGGATAAGGATAAGAGGCTTGTGGAAGCTTCCTGATGGGAGGGACTGGCTGTGGGGGAATCTGGGCCTTGCTCTGATGGGCAATGCCATGCTCAGTAAATCTTTAATCCAATTTTCTGTTGATGGGTGGAACTGTGTTCCCTCCCTGTAGTTTGGCCTGAGGCCAAACTATGGTAGGGGTAATGGCAACCTCCTTCAAAAGGACTTATGCTCCCAGGACTGTTGTATTCAGTGCCCCTGACCCCATGGCAGGCCACTGTTGACCCACGCCTCCACCAAAGACTCCTGGACACTCACAGGCAAGTCTGGTTCAGTCTCTTGTGGGATCACTGCTCCTTTCTCCTGGGTCCTGATGTGCACAAGGTTTTGTTTGTTCCCTCCAAGAGTCTGTTTCTCCAGTCCTGTGGAAGTTCTATAATCAAATCCCACTATCCTTCAAAGTCAAATTCCCTGGGGGTTCTCAGTCCCTTTGCCAGATCCCCAGGTTGGGAATCTGTTGTGGGCCCTAGAACTTTCATAACAGTGTGAGAAATTCTTTGGTATAACTATTCTCCAGTTTGTGGGTCATCTGCTCAGTGGCTCTATGGTGGGGCTAATGGTGACCTCCTCCAAGAGGACTTATGCCACACACTGCACCTCCCAGGTCTGCTGCAGCCAGAGCCCCTGTCCCCGCAGCAGGCTTCTGCTGACTAGTGCCTCTGCAGTTGACACTCAAACATTTGAGCCCTCTGAGCTTCTCTGGCAGATGTGGGGTTGATCCTAAATACGATTTCACTCCTCCTGCCGTCTTTTGGGGCTTCTCCTTTATCCTTGGATGTGGGATATCTTTTTTTTTTTGGTGGAATCCAACATTCTCCTGTCAATGGTTGTTCAGCAGCAAGTTGCAGTTTTGGAGTTCTCACGGGGGAAGATGAACACACATTCTTCTACTCAGGCATCTTCGATACACTATATGTATACAGATATCCCCTCTTTTTTGGATTTCTTTCCCACTTAGGTCACCACAGAGCACTGAGTATGGTCTACTGAGCTATACAGTAGGTTCCCATTAGTTATCGATTTTATACATTGTATCAATAGTGTATATATATCAATCTCAACCTCCCAATTCATCCCACCCCTCCATTTCCCAGCTTTGTGTGTACACATTTGTTCTCTATGTCTGTGTCTCTGTTTTGCAAATAAGATCATCTATACCATTTTTCTAGATTCCACATATGTGCATTAATATACGATATTTGTTTTTCTTTTAACTTACTTCACTCTACATGACAGTCTCTAGTATATTCATTCTTATACATGGATGAACCTTGAAAATATTAAGCTAAATGAAACATCAGTCAAAAATAGCCACTATTGTCTGATTTTGTTTGTATGAAATGTCCAAAATAGTCAAATTCTGAGAGTAAATGTAGATTAGTGGTTGCCAGAGCCTGCAAAATGGGGTCCTGGGGATTGACTGCCAAAAGGTGTGTGGTTTCTTTTTGAGGTGATGAAAATGTTCTAAGATATTGTAGTGGTGATTACACAACACTGTGATATACTAAAAACAACTGAATGTACACTTTAAATGGGTGAATTGTGTGTCATGTGAATTATGTCTCAATAAAGATGTTACAAATTTAAAAAAAAATCCTTAACAAAATATTAGTAAGCTGAATTTAGCAATGCATTACTAAAAGGATCATACATCAAGTAGTATTTATCCCAGGGATGTAAAGATGATTCAGTATCTGCAAATCAATCAATGTAATACACTATATTAACAAACTGAAGAATAAAAATCATATGATAATCTCAATAGATGCCTAAAAAAGCTTTTGACAAAATTCAGCATTTATGACAAAACTCTCCAAAAAGTGGGAATAGAGGAAACTTACTTCCACTGAATAAAGGCCAACTGATAGTGAACAAAATGACAAACTGATAGCTAACAGCATACTCAATGTGAAAAGCTGAGAGTATTTTCTCTGAGGTCAGGAACAAGACAAAGCATTCCACTCTTGCCACTTTTGTTCAACATGATATGTTGAACCACACATGTGTCCTAGCCACAATAGAAAAGAAAAGTAATAAAAGGAATACAAATTGGAAAGGAAGATGTAAAATTGTCACTGTTTGCAGATGACATGGTATTATACATAGAATACCCTAAAGATGCCTTGAAAATACCACTAGAATTCATCAATGAACTTGGGGAAGTTGCAGGATATGAAATTAAGACACAGAAATCTGTTGCATTTCTACTCACAGCAAACTATGAGAAAGTGGAATTAAGAAAACAATCCTATTTACAATCACATCAAAAGAATAAAATACCTAGGAATAAATCTAACTGAGGATATTAAAGACCTTTACACAAAAAACTATAAAACACTGATGAAAGAAATTAAATATGACACAAGATATACCATCTTCATGGATTGGAAGAATTAATGTTGTTAAAATGATCATGCTATCCAAAGCAATCTACAGATTCAATGCAATCCCTATCAAAATACCAATGTCATTTTTCACAAAACTAGAACAAATAATTCTAAAATTTGTGTGGAAACACAAAAGACCCAAAAGAGCTATAATAATCTTGAAGAAAACAGAGCTGGAGGTATCAACCTCCATGATTACAAGCTGTACTACAAAGCTACAGTAATCAAAGCACATTGGTACTGGTACAAAATGCCATAGATCAATGGAACATAATAGAGTGCCAAGAAATGAATGCACACTTTTTTGGCAATTAATCTATGACAAAGGAGGTAAGAATATACAATGGGGAAAAGACAGCCTCTTCAATAAATGGAGCTAGGTAACCTTGGCAGCTACATGCAAAAGAATAAACTGGATTACTCTCTCATACCATGACAAAAAAAATTTCAAAATGGATTAAAACCTTATATGTAAGACCTGAAATTGCAAAACTTCTAGAAATAAACACAGGCTGTAAGTTTTAGTAATATAAATATTACTGGTCTTAGGAATATAAATATTTTGGGAGTGATGCTCAGGCAAGGGAAACAAAAGCAAATGGAACCTAATCAAACTATTAATACAAAGCTTTTGCACTGTGAGGGTTACTATCAACAAAATGAAAAGACCACCTGGTGAATGGTAAAAAATATTTGCAACCATATATCCAATAAGAGTTTAATATCCAAAATATATTGTACAAAGAACTCATATAACTTAACATCATAAAAACAAAAAACTTGGTTGAAAAATGGGCAGAGGACCTGAATAAATATTTCTCCAAAGAAAACATAGATGACCAACAGGCACATGAAAAGATGCTCAATGTCACTAATTATCATGGAAATGTATGTAAAACCCACAATGAAGATTGGCTCAAGATGGTGGAGCTGAAGGATGTGTGCTCATCTCCTGTGGGAGGACCAAAATCACAACTGCTGAACAACCATCAACAAGAAGACAATGGAACCCAACAGAAAAGATATCCCACATCCCAAAACAAAGGAGAAGGCAGGAGGAGTGCTATCACAATAAAATCAAATCCCATACCCACCAGGCGGGTGACCCACAAACTGGAGAACAATTATACCACAGAAGTTCTCCCACTGCTGTGAAAGTTTTGAGCCCAATCAGGTTTCCCAGCCTGGGCATCCAGCAAAGGTGATAGCATGCAGGACCCTGTGGGGCTCCAGGGCACAAAGCCTTTCTGTGTCCCCCATTTCTTTCAGCATTCATTCAGCCTCCATGACCTTCCCTGAGTTCCAATGGGCAGATTCAAGCAGTTGTTAATTAGAGAAGGGAGGGGAGGTGAGACCAGGGAGAAGCAGTCAAGAGCAGCCTTGGGGCAAGGTCCTGTTTCCCATCAACAGATACACACAACAATATCTTTGAGCTATTTTGCAGATACTGAACCCCCTCCAGGTGGGAGAAGTTAACAGTTAATGGTGATATGCTGCCCATAAGCATGTAGACCCCAGACCAATTGGACCTGAAGTTGATGATGCTGACTCCTACTTACCTCACCACCAACCCATCAGAAGAATGTCCACAAGCTGATCATGCCCTCTTTGAACAATTACTATAAAACTTCTCACTATCTTCCTCAAGTTGGGACACACAGTTTTGAGGGCATCAGCTGGCTGTGGTCCCCTTTGCCTGACAAAGTAGTAAAGCTATCCTTCGCTACTTCTCCCAAAACCCTGTCTCTGAGATTCGAGTCAGCACCAGTGCACAGAGAAGCTGAGCTTTTGGCATCCAAGGGACTAGGAATCCCCAGAGAATCTGACTTTGAAGGCCAGTGGGATTTGATTGCAGGACTTCCACAGGACTGGAGGAAACAGAGACTCCACTCTTGGAAGGCACACACAAAATCTTGTGTGCACCCAGGACCCAGGGGAAAGGAGCAGTGACCCTACAGGAGACTGAACCAAACCTACCTGCTAGTTTTGGAAGGTCTCCTACAGAGGTGTGGGGCAGCTGTGGCTCACTGCAGGGACAAAGACACTGGCAGCAGCAGTCCTAGGAAGCACCCATTGGCATGAACCCTCCTGGAGGTCATAATTAGCCTTATCATAGAGCCTGTAGACTCCAGGGCTGGTTCACCTCAGGCCAAAGAAATAACAGGGAGGGAGCACAGCCTCACCCATCAGCAGACAAGTGGATTAAAGTTTTACTGAGCACCAGAGCAAGACTCAGTTCTACCCACCACCAGTCTTTCCCATCAGGAATCTTGCACAAGCCTTAGATAGCCTCATTCACCAGAGGACAAAGAGAAAAGAAGCAAAAAGAACTACAATCATGCAGCCACCAGAACGAAACCACAATCACAGAAAGTTAATCAAAATGAAAAGGCAGAGGATTATGTCCCAGATGAAGGAACAAGATAAAACCCCAGAAAAACAACTAAATGAAGTGGAGATAGGCAACCTTCCAGAAAAAGAATTCAGAATAATGATAGTGAAGATGATCGAAGATCTTGGGAAAAGAATGGAGGCAAAGATTGAGAGGATGTAAGAAGTGTTTAACAGAGACCTAGAAACAAACAGATGAAGAATACAATAACTGAAATGAAAAATACACTAGAAGGAATCAACAGCAGAATAACTGAGGCAGAAGAACAGATAAATGACCTGGAAGACAGAATGGTGGAAATCACTGCTGCAGAACAGAATAAAGAAAAAGAATGAAAAGAAATGAAGACAGCCTAAGAGACCTCTGGGATAACATTAAATGCACCAACATTTGCATTATTAGGGTCCCAGAAGGAAAATAGAAAGGACCCATGAGGTTGCAGAGTCAGACACAATGAGGCCACTAAGCACGCATGCACACGTTATATAAGAAAGTTGTTAAGAGGGCAAATCCTAAGTGCTCTCCTTATGAGGATGATAATGTTTTTATTTGTTTAATTTTGTATCTTTATGAGATGATATAGGCTCACTAAACTTATTTTAACAATCATTTCATGATGTATGTAGTAAGTCTAATCATTATGTTGGACAGTGTAATCTTGTATGGTGCCAATTTGTTGTTCAGAGGACTTTGTAACTCCATGCTCCATGGACTGAAGCATGCCAGGCTTCCCTGTCCTTCACTATCTCCCTGAGTTTGCTCACTCCTTGAGTCAGTGATGCATCCATCCTCTGCCACCCCCTTCTCCTCTTGCCCTCAATCTTTCCCAGCATCAGGG
Source organism: Odocoileus virginianus (assembly GCF_023699985.2). Taxonomy (NCBI): domain Eukaryota; kingdom Metazoa; phylum Chordata; class Mammalia; order Artiodactyla; family Cervidae; genus Odocoileus; species Odocoileus virginianus. Next base: position 1,532,282 of record NW_027224335.1, on the reverse strand, counting down.
TCTTTTCCAATGAGTCAGCTCTTTGCATCTGGTGGCCAAAGTATTGGAGCTTCAGCTTCAGCATCAGTCCTTCCAATGAATACTCAGGGTTGATTTCCTTTAGGGTTGACTGGTTTGATCTCCTTGCTGTTCAAGGGACTCTCAAGAGTCTTCTCCAGCACCATAATTCGAAAGCATCAATTCTTCGGCACTCAGCCTTCTTTATGGTCCAGCTCTCACATCTGTACATGACTACTGGAAAAACCATAGCTTTGACTATATGGATCTTTTTGGGTGTAGTGATGTCTCTGCTTTTGAATATGCTATCTAGGTCTGTCATAGCTTTTCTTCCAAGGAGCAAGTGCCTTTTAATTTCATGGCTGCAGTCACTGTCCACAGTGATTTTGGAGCCAAGAAAATAAAATCTGCTCACTGTTTCCAATTTTCCCCATCTATTTGCCATGAAGTGATGGGACTGGATGCCGTGATCTTAGTTTTTTGAATATTAAGTTTACAGCCCACTTTTTCACTCTTCTCTTTTATTTTCATCAAGAGGCTCTTTAGTTCCTCTTCACTTTCTGCCATTAGGATGGTATCATCTGCATTTCTGAGGTTGTTGATATTTCTCCTAGCAATCTTAATTCAAGCTTGTGATTAATCCTTCCCAGAATTTCGCTTGATGTACTCTGCACAGAAATAAGCAGGGTGACAATATATAGCCTTGACCTACTCCTTTCCCAATTTTGAACCAGTCCATTGTTCCATGTCCAGTTCTGTTGCTTCTTGACCTGCATACAGGTTTCTCAGGAGGCAGGTAAGATGGTCTGGTATTCCCATCTCTTGAAGACTTTTCCACAGTTTGTGATCCACATAGTCAAAGGCTTCCACATACTCAATGAAGCAGAAGTAAATGATTTTCTGGAATTCTCTTGCTTTTTCTATGATCCAACAGATGTTGGCAATTTGATCTCTGGTTCCTCTGCCTTTTCTAAATCAGCTTGTACATCTGGAAGTTCTTGGTTCATATACTGTTGAAGCTTAGCTTGAAGGATTTTGAGCATAACCTTGCTAGCATGTGCAAAATGAGCACAATTGTATACTAGTTTAAACATCCTTTGGCATTGCCTTTCTTTGGGATTGGAATGAAAACTGACCTTTTCTAGTCCTGTGGCCATTGCTGAATTTTCCAAATTTGCTGACATATTGAGTAAAGCACTTTAACAGCATCATCTTTTAGGATTTGAAATAGCTCAGCTGGAATTCCATCACCTCCACTAGCTTTGTTCATAGTAATGCTTCCTAAGGCTCACTTGACTTCACACTCCAGGATGTCTGGCTCTAGGTGAGTGACCACACCATTGTGGTTATCTGGGTCATTAAGACCTTTTTTGTACAGTTCTTCTGTGTATTTTTTCCCACCTGTTAATTTTTTTCTGCTTCTGTTTGGTCCTTTCCATTTCTGTCCTTTATTGTGCCCATCTTTGCATGAATGTATGTCAATTGTATCTCAATAAAATTGCAAGGAAAAAATACATCATCATCTCCAAAAAGTGACAGTTTTACTTCTTCCTTTATGATTTTGTTACCTTTTGTTACCTTTTCTTGCTCAATTGCTGTGGCTAAGACTTCCAATACCATGTTGGAAGTGGCCAAGTTAAAAGTGGGCAGAATCGGCATCCTTGTCCATTCTCATTCCTGGTCTGAGAGGAAAACTTTATAGCCTTTCCCATTTAATGTGATGATAGCTGAGAACTTTCCATATATTGCCTTTATCATGTTGAGGTGCATTCCCTTTAGACTCCCTTTATTGAAGGTTTTTATCATAAACAAATGTTGAATTTTGTCAAATGCTTTTTCTACATCTGATTAGATGATTGTATGATTTTTATCTCTCATTGTATTAATGTATCACATTGTTTTATGAGCAGATGTTGAATCATCCTTGCATCCTTGGAATAGATCTCAGTTGAAAATGGTATATGATCCTTTTAATGTATTTTCTAATTCAGTTTGCTAATATCCTGTTGAGGATGTTTGCATCTGTGTTCATTTGGGGTATTATTCCATAATTTTATTTTCTTGTATCATCTTTGTCCAGTTTTGTTGTCTGGGTAATTTTGACCTGGTAAAATGGGTTTGGAAATGTTCCTTCCCTTTTATTTTTTGGGGAGAATTTGAGGATTGCTATTGATTCTCTTTTGAATGTTTGGTAGAATTCAACAGCCAAGAGCCATCTGTTTCTGCACTTTTGTCTTTGGGGGAATTTTTTGATTACTGACTCAGTCTCATTACTTGCAATCAGTTTGTTCAGATATTCTATTTCTTCATGATCCAGTCTATGTTTTTAGGAATTTGTCCATCTCTTGTGTTTCCACTTGAGAAATAGTTCACACTAGTCTTTATGATCCTTTACTTCTTAGGTGTTGGTTCAATCTCTCCTCTTTCAGTTCTGATTTTATTGATGTGAATCCTGTCTCTTATTTTCTTGGTATGTCTAGCTAATAATTTGTTGATTCCGTTTGTTTTAATTTCACAAATTTTTTCTGCTTACTTTTTAGTCCCTGTTGCATTTATTTCAACTCTGATCTTTATTATTCCCTTCTTCCTACCAACTTTAGGCTCTATATTTTCCTTTTTTCTAATTCCTTGAGGTACACAGTTAAGTTGTTTATTTCAAAAATTTCTTCTTTCTTAATGTAGGCATTTATCACTATGTATTTTCTTCTTATGGGCTTCCCTGGTGGCTCAGTGGTAAGGAATCTGCCTGCCAATGCAGGAGATGCGGGTTTGATCCCTGGGTTGGGAAGATCCCCTGGAGAAGGAAATGGCAACTCACTCCAGTATTCTTGCTGGGGAAATCCCATGGACAGAGGAGCCTGGTGGGCTACAGTCCATAGGGCTGCAAAAGAGAGTTGGACACAACTTAGAGACTAAACACAACACACTTTCTGCTTAGAACTGCTTTTGTGGTATGCCATATGTTTTTGCATGCTTTTTAAAATTTTTTCATTTGTCTCAAAGTTGTTTTTATCTTTTGATTTATTCATTGACCCATTGGTTTTTCAGTAGCATGTTGTTTAATCTCCACATCTTTGTGAATTTTCCAGTTTTCTTCACGTAATTAATTTGTAGTTTCATACTATTGTGGTTAGGAAAGATGATTTCAATATTTTCAAATATAAGACTTGCTTGTGGCCTTACATATGACTTATCCTCTAGAATGTTCAATGTGTGCTTGAGAAGAATTTGTATTCTGCTGCTTTCAGATGAAATGTTCTGTATGTATCTGATATATCATATCATTTAAAGCCAAAGTTTCCTTTGAGATTTTTTCTAGATGATCTATCCATTAATGATAATGGGATATTAAAATCCCCTTCTCTTAGTATAACCTGTACATCCCTCCCTTTCCATTGGTTAATATTTACTTTATAATTTAGGTGCTTCTATGTTGAGTACATAAATATTTACAAATATTATATCCTTTTGTTAGGATTTTTTTTATTTTGTTGGATTATCCCCTTTATCATTATATGATGGCCAGTTTTTGTCTCATTACAGTCATTGTTTTAAAGTCTGTTTTGCCTGATATAAGTATAGCTGCCCTTACCTTCTTCTGCATTAATTTGCACAAAATACCTCCTTTCATCCTGTCCTTCAGTCCTTATATCTGTAGTGAGTCTCTTGTGGGAAGCATATAGATAAGCCATGTTTTTCTATCTCTTCAGCCACTCTATGTTTCTTTTTTTTCTCAATTATTTTTATTAGTTGGAGGCTAATTACTTTACAATATTGCAGTGGTTTTTGTCATACATTGACATGAATCAGCCATGGATTTACATGTGTTCCCCATCCCGATCCCCCTCCCACCTCCCTCCCCATCCCATCCCTCTGGGTCATCCCAGTGCACCAGCCCCACGCACTTGTCTCATGCATCCAACCTGGACTGGAGATCTGTTTCACACTTGATAATATACATGTTTCGATGCTGTTCTCTCAGATCATCCCACCCTCGCCTTCTCCCATAAAGTCCAAAAGTCTGTTCTGTACATCCATGTCTCTTTTTCTGTTTTGCATATAGGGTTATCGTTACCATCTTTTTAAATTCCATATACATGCATTAGTATACTGTATTGGTCTTTATCTTTCTGGCTTACTTCACTCTGTATAATGGGCTCCAGTTTCATCCACCTCATTAGAACTGATTCAAATGAATTCTTTTTAATGGCTGAGTAATATTCCATGGTGTATATGTACCACAGCTTCCTTATCCATTCGTCTGCTGATGGGCATCTAGGTTGCTTCCATGTCCTGGCTATGATAAACAGTGCTGCGATGAACATTGGGGTGCACGTGTCTCTTTCAGATCTGGTTTCCTCGGTGTGTATGCCCAGGAGTGGGATTGCTGGGTCATATGGCAGTTCTAATTCCAGTTTTTTAAGGAATCTCCACACTGTTCTCCATAGTGGCTGTACTTGTTTGCATTCCCACCAACAGTGTAAGAGGGTTCCCTTTTCTCCACACCCTCTCCAGCATTTATTGCTTGTAGACTTTTGGATAGCAGCCATTCTGACTGGTATGTAATGGTACCTCATTGTGGTTTTGATTTGCATTTCTCTGATAATGAGCGATGTTGAGCATCTTTTCATGTGTTTGTTAGCCATCTGTATGTCTTCTTTGGAGAAATGTCTGTTTAGTTCTTTGGCCCATTTTTTGATTGGGTCATTTATTTTTCTGGAATTGAGCTGGAGGAGTTGCTTGTATATTTTTGAGATTAATCCTTTGTCTGTTTCTTCATTTGCTATTATTTTCTCCCATTCTGAAGGCTGTCTTTTCACCTTGCTTATAATTTCCTTTGTTGTGCAAAAGCTTTTAAGTTTCATTAGGCCCCATTTGTTTATTTTTGTTTATGTTTCTTGATTGGAGAATTTAGACTACTTACTTTTGAAAGTAATTACTGATAGGTATGTGCTTATTTTATTAATTGTGTGCTGGATGTTTTGTATTTCCTTTGTTCCATTCTTCTTCCCTTGCTTTCTCCCTTTGTGATTTCATAATTTTCTATAATGATATGCTTAGATTCCTTTATCTTTATCTTTTGTGTATCTACTATAGGTTTTTGCATTGTGGTTAACATGAGGTTTACACACAAGGTCTTATAACAGTCTAATTTATGTTGATAACAATTTGAGTGTCTTCTAAAGCTCTAAATTTTTACTCTCCCTTTACAACTTTCAATGTTTTTGTTTCCACAGTTTACCTCTTTTACTTTGTAGTTATGGTTATTTTTACTACTTTTGTCTTTTAACCTTCATACTAGTTTTTTAAAAAATTAATTTACTTTTTATTGAAGGATAATTGCTTTACATAATTTTGCTGTTTTCTGTCAAACCTCAACATGAATCAGCCATAGGTATACATATATCCCCTCCCTTTTGAACCTCCCTCCCATCTCCCTCCCCATCCCACCCCTCTAGGTTGATACAGAGCCCCTGTTTGAGTTTCCTGAGCCATACAGCAAATTCCCATTGGCTATCTATTTTACATATGGTAATGTAAGTTTCCATGTTACTCTTTCCATACATCTCACCCTCTCCTCCCCTCTCCCCATGTCCATAAGTCTATTCTCTATGTCTGTTTCTCCATTGTTGCCCTGTAAATAAATTCTTCAGTACCATTTTTCTAGATTCTGTATATATGTGTTAGAATACAGTATTTATCTTTCTCTTTCTGACTCACTTCACTCTGTATAATAGGTTCTAGGTTCATCCACCTCATTAGAACTGACTCAAATGCGTTCCTTTTTATGGCCGAATAATATTCCATTTATCCATTCATCTGTTGATGGACATCTAGGTTGCTTCCATGTTCTAGCTATTGTAAATAGTGCTGCAATGAACAATGGGATACATGTGTCTCTTTTCAATTTTGGTTTCCTCAGGGTATATGCCTAGGAGTGGGATTGCTGGGTCATATGGTGGTTTTATTCCTAGTTTTTTAAGGAATCTCCATACCATCTTCCATAGTGGCTGTATCAATTTACATTCCCACCAACAGTGCAAGAGTGTTCCTTTTTCTTCACACCCTTTCCAGCATTTGTTGTTTGTAGACTTTTTGATGAGGGCCATTCTGACTGGTGTGAGGTGATATCTCATTGTAGTTTAGATTTGCATTTCTCTAATAATAAGCAACATTGAGCATCTTTTCATGAACCTTCATACTAGTTTTAAAAGTGATCAATGTACAACCTTTACAAAATTAGATTCTGAATTTTACTGTGTATTTACCTTTACCAGTGAACTTTATACTTTCCTATATTTTCATGTTAGTGCCCTTTAATTTCAGCTTAATTTATCTTTAATATTCTTGTAATGCTAGTCTAGTGGTGATGAACTCCTTTAACCTTTGCTTGTCTAGAAAACTCTCTTTTTCAGTTCAGAAGGACAGATTTTTCTGGCAGAGTTGGAAAGTTTTTTCTTTCAGCCCTTTGAATATATTGTGCGATTCCCTTCTGGCCTACAAATTTTGTGCTGAAATATCTGCTCATAGTCTTATGGGTGTTCCTTTGTACATAACTGTTTTCTCTTGCTGTTTTTATGATTCACTCCTTGTCCTTAACTTTTGACATTTTAATTCCAATGTATATTGGTGTGGTCCATTTGAGTTCCTCTTATTTGGCTCTTTCTGGGCTAAGTGGTCTGGATGGCTGTTTCTTTCCCTGGGTTAGGGAAGTTTTCAGCTGTCATTTCTTCAAATAAGTTTTCTGCCACTTTCTGTCTCTATTCTATTACTATGACCCCTATAATGTGAGTGTTTGTCTGCTTGATGTTGCCCATACATTCTTTGAGCTATCTTCACATTTTGTCAGTCTTTTTTTCCTTTTTGCTGCTCTGATTGGATGAATTCCATTTCTCTGTCTTTGAGTTCTCTAATCTTTTCTATTGTTTCATCTAGTCTGCCGTTGAAACCCTCTAGTGTATTTTTCAGTTTAATTATTTTCTTCAGCTCTATGACTTCCATTTGGCACTTTCTTATAATTTTCATCTCTCTGTTGAGGTTCTCACTGTGTTCATCCATTTTTTTCCTCAGCATGGTGAGCATCTTTATGACTGTTATTTTGAACTCTTGATTAGGTAAATCACTTACCTCTGTTTCATTAAGGACTTTTTCTGAAGCTGTTTCTGTTATTGTTATTTCATTTGGAACATATTCCTCTGTTTCTTCATTTTCCTTGACTTGCTGTGTTGTGTCCCAACTAGTAAAGAACTAAAGATCCTCTTGATGAAAGTGAAAGAGGAGAGTGAAAATGTTTGGTTAAAACTCAACATTCAGAAAACTAAGATCATGGCATCCGGTCCCATCACTTCATGGCAAACAGATGGGGAAACAATGGAAACAGTAACAGACTTTATTTTTGGGGGTTCCAAAATCACTGCAGATAGTGACTGCAGCCATGAAATTAAAAGATACTTGCTCCTTGGAAGAAAAGCTATGACCAACCTAGACAGCATATTAAAAAGCAGAGACATTACTTTGCCGACAAAGGTTTATCTAGTCAAAGCTATGGTTTTTCCAGTAGTCATGTATGGATGTGAAAAAAACAAGAAAGCTGAGCACCAAAGAATTAGTGCTTTTGAACTATAGTGTTGGAGAAGACTCTTGAGAGTCCTTTGGACTGCAAGGATGTCAAATCAGTCAATCCTAAAGGAAATCAGTCCTGAATATTCATTGGAAGGACTGATGCTCCAATACTTTGGAGCTGAAACTCCAATACTTTGGCCACCTGATGAGAAGAACTGACTCACTGGAAAAGATCCTGATGCTGGGAAATATTGAAAGCAGGAGGAGAAGGGGACAACAGAGGATGAGATGGTTGGATGGTATCATCAACTCGATGGACATGAGTTTGAGTAAGCTCTGGGAGTTGGTGATGGACAGGGAAGCCTGGTGTGCTTCAGTCCATGGGGTCACAAAGAGTTGGACACAACTGAGCCACTGAACTGAACTGAACTGAACCTCAGTGTCCCAAAGGAGAATAGCTCAATCAGTACCTAGATTCAGGTTAATTGGTAGCTGGGCCCTCAGGCCATAGCTTTTAGAGTATGCCAATAGATATAGTTCTGTGGGATTGAATATGTAAGTCCCACTGGTCACCAGAGTTGTGTGACCTATAAGTGTCACCTATGTGGCATTTGCAAAAACTGGCGTGCCAGATGAGTATACTTGCTCCTTTCCAGTAGATGTCTATGACCTGTTGTAAATCATAGGGAGAGCAGAATTGTGGCATCCACCATCCTCAGAGAGCATCTCAGTAGATTCTTAGATGAGTGTGAAGCCAGAGTCCTGCTCTCCATGCCAAAGCTCCAGGACAAGTAAACAAGCCTGTTTCACAGAAAGATGAGTTGTGTTTCAGCCTACTGTCTGTCTGTGCCCTTCGGGTGGTGGTTGGCCAAAAACTCTCTCTCTGTTACAGTCCCATGGGACCCCAAAATGCAAGCTACATTGGCCACCAGAGCCAGGCAATCAAGAGTTGTCCCTTGAGCAGAAATCACAAAACACCTGGGCACAAAACATGTGTAATAGCTCTTCTCCAGGAGATACTAGCATTTTGGATCATGTCAAAAGGAGAGCGTGAAAAAGCACCTGCTTCTAAGGTCTATAGAAAGGATTACAGTTGGCCCTTAGATATATGTTTAATTAAAAGTCTATTCCTCAAGCTACAAGGATGAAGATAAGATAACAGGCCTCTTTTGCAGAAAGATTGGGCTCCTCAATCTGTGCTTCTTGCTGTGCCCTGGTGGTGGCAGCTATAAGAACTCTTTCTTCATTTGTTACAATTCTTTGGGACCTCTGAGCATAAATCCTGCTGGTCATGAGATCCAGGTGATCTAGAGGTGTTCCCTGGGGGGCAGGTGCAAAAATCAGGACACCTGATGAGGGTTTAAGCTTCCTTCCAGGAGATAATGGTAAGCTGGAGCAGAGCAGAAGGAAATTACAAAGATGATGTCCACTGGCAGAAGCGAGGCAGAGGAAACCAAAATCTTTTAAGAAGAAGTTCATACTTTCATTTCTTCTTGTTTAGAATGATCGGTTTTAAAGAAGCATATGAAAGACTACAAAGGCTACAAAGACTGGATCAGGGTTTCTCAATATCATTGCTATTGATATTTTGGGCCAAATAGTTCTTTGTGCTAACCTGTGTATGGCAGGAAATTTAGCAGAATCTTAGGCCTCTATTCACTAGAAGTATGCAGCACATCCTTTCCCCCTGAGTTGTAACAATAAAAATATCTCTAGACAAAGACATTGTAACAATGAAAATATCTCTAGAAAAAGACATCAGGCAAAATGGCAGAGTAGAAAGAACCCGAGCTCACCTCCTTTCACTGGGCACACCAAAATACAACTATTTACAGAACAACCATCCGTGAGAAATTCTGGAGCTTATCAGAAAAGATCTTCTATTAACACAACTAAAACTATAAAGAAGGAACCACAACACGATGGGTAGGAGGGGTGGAGTTGTTGTATAGTCAATTTTCATACTCCTGGGGGGGCAACCAACAAACAGGAATTACAATTGTAGAAGTTCTCCCCAAGAAGAAAGGGGTCTGAGCCCCATATCAGGCTACCCAGTCTGGGGGTCCTGCCCTGGAAGACAAGCCCCTAGAATGTTCGTCTTTGAAGGTCAGCAGTGCTTACTTTCAGGAGTCTCAGGGGGTCGTGGGAAATAGAGACTCTATTCTTAAGGGCACAACAAAATTTCATAAGCTCTTGGACCCAGGGTAGAAGCAGAAATTTGAAAGGAGCCTGGCTTAGACCTAACTGATGATCTTGGAGAGTCTCCTGGAGAGGCTGGTGGCAAGTGGAGCTCACTCTGGGGACAATGGTTGCAGCCATTTTTGGAAGCTTGCTCTACCATGGGGGAACTGGAGCTAGCGAGCACCATTTTGGAATCATCCCTCCATCTTACTAACCTCAGGACCCATTCCCACTCCCACTCAACAGTCCATAGGCATCAGTACCAGAATGCCTCAGGGCAAGCCCTACCCACCAGCACACATGCTGCCTTAAGATCCTCTGAACCCACAAACAGCCCCCTACACATGCCCACCAGAGGGCCCAGGAAGTGTCCCCATACACCAGTGTCTGAAGGTACTAGACCAGGATCCCTAAGAGCCTGGCAGCAAGAGACCTGGGACTGACCCCTACCCACCAGTTGGCAGGCACCAGCTCTAGAATGCCTGGACCCACCCACCAGCAAGACTGCTCTAGCCTCAGGACCAGCCTTACCCATCAGTGGACAGGCACCACCCACAAGACAACTACAGCCTCACAGCCTGCAGACTCAGCCTACCCAACAGTAGTCCAGCACCAGCCATGGGACCACTGGGCCATAGTCCTGATTGCCAGCAGGCCAACACAAGCTTCAAGACACCCCAGACCAGTTGTGTCAGAAATTGGCCTACCCACTGGAGTACAACACCAGCTGTGGGGCCCTGAAGCCGAACCTCAGGACTCAGTTCTTTCTGCTAGTGGGCCACCACTAGTCAGAGGACCTGGCTTCAACCACAGGTCTGTTGGCAACAGCCCCAGGATCTCTTGGACCCTGGCTCTGACCACCAGTAAGCCAGCACTAGTCCTAGGGCCCCCTGCTGTTTCACAGCCAGCCGCCTAGTGACTTGGTCTTGCAGCACCCACACGAGGCAAAAGCTATCAACCAGCTGGACTGAAGGTCAGCCATGACTATCAGACCACCCATAGTAGTCGACCCACCACAACAGAAAGACCCATGTAGCCCACATAGGGGGCACCCCTAGAGAATTCGGCTCTGGTGATAAGAGAGGAATATGTTTCTGGGACACAGAGGATGTCTCTTACAAAAGGCTACTTCTTCAAGGTTGGGAAATGTAACCAACCTACCATATATATACAAACAATGACTTAGGCAAAATGAGGTGACAGACAAACATGTTCCAAATGAAGGAACAAGATAAAATCCCAGAAGAACAACCAAGTGAAGTGGAGACAGGCAATCTAACTAAAAAAGAGTTTGGGGTAGTGATCCTACAAATAATCAAAGAACTTTGGAGAAGAATGGATGCACAGAGTTGAGAAGTTAGAAGTTTTTAATGAAGAGTTGGAAAATATAAAGAAAAACCAAAAACAGGTGAAAAATACAATAACTGAAATAAAAAATACACTAGAAGGAATCAACTGTAGACTAAATGATACAGAGGAATGAATCAGCAAGCTGGAATACAGGGTAGCAGAAATCACTGATGCTGAACAGAAAAATAAGGAAAAGAAATGAGGACAGTTTAAGAGATCTCTGAGACAACATCAAGAGCACTAATATTCACATTATAGGGAACCCAGAAGTAGAAGAGAGAAAGGTGCTGAGAACATAATTGAAGAAATAATAGCTGAAAATTTCCCTAATTGGGAAAGTAAACAGACATTCAAATCCAGGAAGTGCAGAGTAACCCATACAGGATTAAACCAAAGAGGGACACACCAAGATACACTGTAATTAAAATGGAAAAAATGAAAATGAAGTGAGGTGAAAGTCATGCTCAGTCATGTCTGACTCTTTGCAACCCCATGGACTGTAGCCTGCTAGGCTCCTCTCTCCATGGAATTCTCCAGGCAAGAATACTGGAGGGTTGCCATTCCCTTCTCCAGGGGATCTTCTCAACCCAGGGATTGAACCCGGGTCTCCTGCACTGCAGGCAGATTCTTTACTATCTGAGCCACCATAGAAACAATAAGGGAAAAAGCAACACATTACAAGCAAGGGAACTCCCATAAATCTATCAGTGGACTTTTCAGCAGGCTAGGAGGGAGTGGCATGATATATTTAAAGCGACGAAAGGGGGGAAACCTATAACCAAGAATAAGCTACCTGGCATGGCTCTCATTTAGATTGATGGAGTGATGAAAAGCTATACAGACAAGCAAAAGATAAAAGAGTTCAGTACCACCACACAAGTAGTACAAATGCTAAAGAGACTTCTCTAAGTGAAAAACAAAAGCCCACAACTAGAAACATGAAAATTACAAACGAAAAAAGCTCATTGGTAAAAAATAAATATACAGTAAAGGTAGAAAATCAACCACATAGAAAGTAGGAAGGTTAAAAGAAAAAAGGAATAAAATAATCTATATCTGCAATAAATAGTTAAGGATTACACAAAAGAGTTAGATACAAAATGTGATGTTAAAAACAGTAAATTGTGAAGGGAGGAGTGTACAAATGTTGGATTGCTAAAATGTATTTGAAATTAAAGAGATCAGTAACTTAAAACAATTAAGTATAGATATAGATATAAACCTCATGGTAACCACAAACTTAAAATCTATAATAGGTACACACACACAATAGACAAAACAGGAATCCAAACATAACACTAAAGACAGTCATCAAATCACAAGAGAAGAGAGTAAGGGAAGAAAAGAACAAAAAGTACTAAAAATAACTAGAGACAATGAACAAGATGGCAATAAGTACATACCTATCAGTATTTACTTTCAGTGTAAAAGGACTCAGTGCTCCAATCATAAGATAGTGAGTGGCTGAATGGATACAAAAACAAGACCTGTATATATACTGCCTAAAAGAGACTCACTTCAGATCTAAAGACAAACACATACTCTAAGTTAGGGGATAGAACACATTATTCCATGCAAATGGAAAAGAAAAGGGGATAGCAATAGTTATATCAGGCAAAAAGACTTTAAAGCAAAAGCTATTACAGGAGAGAAAGAAGGATAGTTCATAATGATAAAGGGATCATTCCAAGAAGAAGGTATAACAATTGTAAATATATATGCACCCAACATAGGAGCACCTAAATGCACAAAGTAAATATTAACAGACATAAAGGAGAAACTGATAGTAACACAATAATAGGAGGGGACTTTAATACCCCACTACACCAATGAACAGATCATCCAGAAGGGAAATAAACACTTAAAAGACATTTAGAGAATGTGGAATATATATGTGTATATATTCCATCAAAAAGCAGAAGAATACACATATTTTCAAGTGTACAAGGAACTTTCTCCAGGATATATCACATACTAGATCACAAAACAAACCTTAGTAAACTTGCGTGTGTATATGTTCTTAGTTGCTCAGTCATGTCCAACTCTTTGTGACCCCATGGACTGTAGCCCACCAGGCTCCTCTGTCCATGGGATTCTCCAGGCAAGAATACTGGAGTGGGTTGCCCATTCCCTTCTCCAGGGGATCTTCTCAATCCAGGGATTGAACCTGGGTCTCCTGCATTGCTGGCTGATTCTTTACTATCTGGGCCACAAGGAAGGCACCTTGGTAAACTTAAGAAAATTGAAATCATATAAAGCATCTTTTCTTTTCACAATATTATGAAACTAGAAACCAACTAAAAGCAAAAAAAAAAGAAAAAGAAACCTGTGAAAAACACAAACATGTGGAAGCTAAACAATATGTTACTAAACAACCAATGGATCACTGAAGAAACCAAAGAGGAAAAAAAAAAATGGCTGAAGACTGATGAAAATGAAAACACACAATCCAAAATATATGAGACATAGCAAAGCAGTTCTAAGAGAGAATTTACTAGTGATATAAGTTTACCTAATAAAAAAAGAAAAAAATCTCAAAGAAACTAACCTTACACCTAAAAGAAGTAGATAAAGAGATCAAACCCCAAAGTTGGTAGAGGAAAATTCATAAAGATTGGAGTAGAAATAAATAAAATGGAGACTAAAATACAATAGAAAAGATCAATAAAACTAAGGGTTAGTTCTTTGAAAAGATAAACAGAATTGATAGACCCTTAGCCAGACTCATCAAGAAAAAAGAGAGATGGCCCAAATGGATAAAATTATAAATGACAATGGAGAAGTTACAACTGATACCATAGAAATGCAAAGGATAATGAGACTCCTACAAATAATTATATACCAATAAAATGGACAACATAGAAGAAATGGACAAATTCTTAGAAGGTACAATCTTCAAGACTTAACCAGGAAGAAATAGAAAATATGAACAGATCAACTACCAATAATTTAACTGAATCAGTAATGAAACAACTTCCAAGAAACAAAAGTCCAAGACTAGATAGCTTCACAGGTGAATTCTCAGTTCAGTCAGTTCAGTTCAGTCGCTCAGTCATGTCAACTCTTTGTGACCCCATGGACTGCAGCACGCCAGGCCTCCCTGTCCTTCACCAACTCCGGAGTTTGCTCAAACTCATGTCCATTGAGTTGGTGATGACATCCAACCATCTCATCCTCTATTATCCTGTTCTAATCCTGCCTTCAGTCTTTCCCAATATTAGGGTCTTTTCCAGTGAGTCAGTTCTTTGCATCGGGTAGCTGAAGCATTGGAGCTTCAGCTTCAGCATCAGTCCTTCTAATGAATATTCAAGACTGATTTCCTTTTGGATTGACTGGTTTGATTTCCTTGCAGTCCAAGGGACTCTCAAGAGTCTTCTCCAACATCACAGTTCAAAAGCATCAATTCTTTGGCATTCAGCTTTCTTTAATTCTACATCCATTTGCGATAAAAAAAACTCTTCAGAAAGTGGGTATAGAGGGAACATACCTTAGCATAATAAAGGCCATATATGATAATCCCACAGCTAACATCATATTCAACAGTGAAAAGCTGAAAGCATTTCCTCTAAGATCAGGAAAAAGACAATCAGGAAAAGACATTCCCACTGTTTTTATTCAACAGTATTGGAATTCCTAGCCATGGCAATCAGACAAAAAAAGAATTATAAGGAATCCACATTAGAAAGGAAGAAGTAAAAATGTCACTATTTGCAGATGACATGATATTATATATAGAAAATCCTAAAGACACTGTCAGAAAACAAGTAGAGCTCATCAATGAGTTCGGTAAAGTTGCAGGATATAAAATTAATTATATGGAAATCTGTTGAATTTCTATCCACTAACAATGGACCATCAGAAAATTATGGGCAAATCCTATTTACAATAACATCAAAAAGAATCAAATATGTAAGAATAAACTTTTCTAAGGAGGTAAAAATACCTGTACTTATATACTGATGAAAGACAACACAAACAGATGGAAAGATATACCTTTTTCATGGATTGCAAGAACTAAAATTGTTAAAATGACCATATTACCCAAGGAAATTTACAGGTCTGATGCAATCCCTGTCAAAATACCAATGGCATTTTTCACAGAACTAGAACAAATAATTCTAAAATTTGTATGGGACAAAAGACCCTGAAAGCCAAAAAATTTTTGAGAAAGAAGTACTCCCTAACTTCAGACCTTACTACAGAGCAATAGGCAATAGTAATGGCACTAAAACAGACATATAGATCACTGGAACAAAATAAAGAGCCCAGAAATATACCCACACACTTATGATAAGTTAATCTACAAAAAAGGAAGCAAGACTAGACTATGGAGCAAAGACAGTCTCTTCAATAAGTGGTACTGAGATAACTGGGCAACTACATGTAAAAGTGAAATTAGAACATTTTCTCATACCATATACAAAAGTAAACTCAAAATGGATTAAAGACCTAAATATAAGACCTGAAACCATAAAACTACTAGAAGAGAACATAGGCAGAACACTCTTTGACATAAATTATAGCAATATTTTTTTATCTGTCTCCTAAGGTAAGGAAATAAAAGCAAAAATAAATGAGTGGGATCCAGTTAAAATTAAAAGCTTTTGCATAGCAAAGGAAACCATCAACAAAATGAAAAGACAACCTACTGAATGGAAGAAAATATTTGCAAATGATATGACCAATAAGGGGTTAATATCCAAACTATATAAATAGCTTATACAACTCAATATTTAAAAACAACCCAATTAAAAAATGGAAGGGAGGCTCAAGAGGGAGCCTAAATAAATATATATATTATATTTATGGCTGATGAATGTTTTTGTACAGTAGAAACCAACACAACATTCTAAAGCAATTATCTTCCAATAAAAAAATGGGCAGAAGACCTGAATAGACATTTTTCCAAAGAAGATATACAGATGACCAACAGGCACATGAAAAGATGCTCAACATCACTAATCATCAGGGAAATGCAAATCAAAACCACAATGAGATATCACCTCACACCTGTCAGAATGGTTATCATCAAAAAGACCACAAATAACAAATGTTGGCAAGGATGTGGAGAAAAGGGAACCCTAGTATACTGTTGGTGGGAATGTAAACTGGTACAGCCACTATGGAAAACAGTATAGAGGTTCCTCAAAAAACTAAAAATAGAGGTTTCACATGCGTGTTCAGTCACTTCAGTTGTGTCCAACTCTGTGACCCTATGGACTATAGCTTGCTAGGCTCCTAGGATCCAACAATCCTACTTCTGGCTATATATCTGAAGAAAACATTAATTCAAAAATATACATGCACCTCAATGTTCACAGCAGCATTTTTTGTAATAGTAAAGATATGGAAGCATCCTTACTTAGTGCCCATCAACAGATGAATTGATAAAGAACAATTGTTACATATGTAAAAGTTGGAGTGGCTAAAAAGTTCTTTTTTTTCTGTTATATATAATGGAATAGTACTCTGACATTTAGAAGAATGAAAATTTGCCATTTGCAGTGACATGGATGGACCTTGAGAGTATTATGCTAAGTGAAATAAGTCAGACAGAGAAAGACAAATACTGTGTATTATCTTTTAAATACAGAATCTAAAAAATGAATTAGTGATATAACAAAAAAGAAATAGACTCACAGGTATAGAGAACAAACCTGTGTTTACTAGTGAGGAGAAGGAAGAGGGGAGGTGATGATAGGGGTAGGGTATTAAGGGGTACAAATTATTAATATTATGTATGAAATAAATAAGCTACAAGGATATATAGAACAACACATGGAATATAGGCAATATTTTATAATATGTATAAATGGAGTATAAACTTTAAAAAATTGTGAATCATCACTTTGTAGCCCTGAAATTTATATAATATTATAAGACATCTATACTTCAATAAATAGAAAAAAATTTCATCAGAATATCATTGGATACAAAAAATTCTCCAGACATTGTCAAATGTATCCTGGGGGTGGGAGAAAATAATCCCAGCTGAGAACCACTGGTTTAAAGGTATGGTAATGTTGTAGTTAAGAGCACAGTTTTTTGCACAATTATATATAAATCAAGACTGTTTTGCTTACTGGCTGCATGACCTTGAGCAAATCACTTCACTTTTCTGAACCTCACTTTCCCCTTCTGTAAATAGGGACAATGAGGGTTGGTTTAGGGTTGTTGTAAGATTAAATGAGGTCATGTATATAAAATAATATATAGTGGCAGTAATAATGTACTAATATTATTAACAATTATTAATTAACAAAGATTACAATTTCCTAGGAAATGGTAAATGAGGAAAGCAGGAGGTTTCTTAAGGGTATACTGAGAACAAATTTTTTAATTGACCATAATGTCATAAAAGAGTTCAGCTCTTCCCATTTGCTAGCAGGCTTCATCATTTAAGACCCTCAAAGATAAGAGGGAGTATTGCATCTTTCTCTCAAAGATTCCATAGCAAATTTTAGAAAGGTAGGATATTGAGTTCTACACTATAGAATCTGTATAATCTATATCTGAGTAAGGGTCACTGAGATTTCTATCTATATGCAGGCACAATCAACCTCCAATCCACCCCTTCTCTAGAAGTCAATTCTCTTAAGTATCAAGTAGATGAGAAGAGTCTTACCGTAGAATTACACCAGAGACAACGGAAATCTTGAAGTCTCTGGTAACTGCCACAGTTCTCATGACATACTGCGCACTGAGAACTGGCAGATATGTTTCCTTCTACCCACTGATGAGGCATGGTTTTCTGAAGGATAGAAAGAGACAAAATATAGAAGTTAGAGATATAAAGAGAGGAAGGCCAGCTGGAATAACCGTACTACCCCCTGGAGGACACTAGATAACCCTAAGGAAGTTCTCCATTGTCCTGCTCTCCCTACTTCGATACTAGTGACCAATGACAGGTGGGAGATGGGAGGAGGCTTTCATTCTTATAGATTTGTTGGGTCATGAGTTTAGGGAACACACCTGCTTGGGTTGTCTGTGTGTCCTGACTGAAGGGGAGATGTAAAAGGGTGATTACGAGAAAGCATGGCTGGTACTCACTACTTCATCTGCAGGCATGAGGAGGTCATCAGTAATGGATAATGTATTCCATTTGCAATCTTTGTTTGCTCTTAAAGCACATAATCTGTGAGACTTTACTTTGCACACTGTAAAAAGAAGAAAAAAAGATGGATGTTAATCTGGTGACAATGAAGATTCTAATTTCTTTCCCTAAGCTACTCTAAAAGCTAGAACCTAGATGCATCTAAGTAGTTACGACTTAACTCCAAAGGCTTATTTTCCATATATTTCAGTTTCTCTTTATTTTTCCTGGCCAAATTTTCTACCACCCAACTTGAATGGAAATTGATGATAAAAAGGAGGTGATTTTCTGTTTGTTTGTTTTCTTTCAACCATGTGACTGTATTGTCTAGTCCTCCCAGATCCAACCCTCTCTTTTTTTTTTTTTCCATTTATTTTTATTAGTTGGAGGCTAATTACTTTACATCATTGCAGTAGTTTTTGTCATACATTGAAATGAATTAGCCATGGATTTACATGTATTCCCCATCCCGGTCCCCCCTCCCACCTCCCTCTCCACCCGATCCCTCTGGGTCTTCCCAGTGCACCAGGCCAGAGCACTTGTCTCATGTACCCAACCTGGGCTCCAACCCTCTCTTTTAATTCATGAAAATTCTCCCTTATGCCAGTTTCCTCCCATCTTCTTTCCCCAGTCTGTTAAATATCATGTTTAATCTTACACTAGAGTCAGTCATGTGGTTTGAGTCAATGATACTAAAGCCACATGAACTTTTTCACCCCTGTCTCCACCCACTGAGCTCCACTTCCTAAAGGAATCAGAAAGTTACCTTCACAGATGATAACATTTTGAGATAAGGCAGGAATGCTCCCCCGACAAACATTGCAGTGCTGGGTCCGGGGACTGTGGCTCGAATACCAGTAGTGCATTCCAGTAAGAAAAGGGTTGTTTTCTGCTGCAGGTATCTAAAATAAATAAAAGAGAACAAAGAATAGAGAGTTAATCACAGAGATGGATTAGGGAAAGCCAGAAAACCTGATGCTAAGGGTGAAATGGCCAGCTATATAAGGTGTCAGAGCATGTGAAGAGTTAGAATCAAAGTTGAGCTGACACTTAATAAACCTCCCATCACTATTTTTTTCCCCAGTGGTTTTGGAAAAGGGAAAGAGAATGAGGGGGTGGAATTCCCTGGCAGTCCAGTGATTAAGACTCCACACTCCCACTGCAGGGTGCATGGGTCCAAATCCTCTGACCAGGCAAGAAAGAGAGGAAGTAGGGCTCTGACCCTGGGCTAAGGAATGCTTGTCAGGCTTTAGCTTCCTCCTGAAGATATATATTACCCTTCCTGGCTTACTGCTGCCAAGTGAGTAGAGAACTGCATTGCTGGGACAACAGTTTAATTTCAGAAGCTTCTGGCCAAAGCATTCTTTTCTGAATACCATGCTCTGACTGCCTATAGAAATTTTCTGATTAATCAATTCAATTCATTCAAAATTCATTAAATATTTACCGAGTAACTACTATGTGCTTGGCACGTTTCAAGGCACTGGGGATATAGTGATGAATAAGACAAAGTCTCTGCCCTCTTGAAACGGCATTCTGTTTGGTGTCCCTCTTTCATGGTATTGAATTTGATGTTTACTATTAACCTGCCTGTGAATGCTGCATTTGTTTAACACAGCCTATTTCTCATGACTGTTGGGCAGGCACAGTGTATAACAGCAACTAGTTTTGGGGTTAAAAGGAGAAGGGGGAGGGGTGGGCACCAAAACCCCCCCAATTTATTCTGGGTGTGCATTCCACAGGACACTTCCACCTTTTCTCTAATTCCTGTGAATACCTAATCTCTTCTTCCTCTGCCTTCCTCTGGAATGTAGACATAGGTATACACATTCAGCTATTTATTCTTGATGTTATAATCATTTGGGCATGTAAAGGCATAAGACCTTAAAATGAAATACACATTCTTCCTGATAGTGGTCCGAGAGAGAGAGAGAGAGAGAGAGAGAGAGAGAGAGAGAGAGAGAGAGAAGGATATGAGAGAGAGGAAAAAAGAGGGGGAGCAGAGAGGGCACTATTGAGGGACCTAGCACATTTAGTCTTCAACTTTGATTAATTTATAGGAATTAGTCATCTAAAACATAGCCTGTATGTGGTACTCTTTGAACCCTGCTTCCCTCTCTGGCATGCTATTTATGTTCTAAACTGCTGTTGACCAGGAAGCTTCTGGAAGGAAAAGCTACTTGGATGAGACAAAGGCTCATCTAGTATGAGGTCACTTTGTGATTGTATTATTTTTTTCATATTGAGATCCTGGCAAAGTTCCAAGATCAGAGTAGAGAGTGGAGAGTCATGAGGAAATGAGATAGACTTGGTCTTGACATACTGAGCAACCAGCACCTTTCCATTTCCCAAGCCACAAGATTATAACTCTACAAGTACCTTCCTTCCTTCCAGCTTCCCCCCTCCTCCAATAATTACTAAAAGCTACTTTGTGTCATCTACAAAGCTAAGAACTAGAGATGTAGAGATGCATGATCCATAGTTTTTGCCCTCAAGGAGCTCATAGTCTACTGTAGGAGACAACTTCCTAAACAGATCCTTCTAGTATAGAGTTACAAGTGAGCTCTCCTATAGTGTTCAAGATTCTATAGGACAAATGGAAGAAATGAAGAACTCTGAGTAGAATACTGAATTTCATGGTACAATTGGCTACATAATATAAACATATGTAAAATGGACATTGTTCTGGTTCAGCAGTAGAGGAAATGGGATTTATATTCCTTATGTGCATCTTATTGTATAAGGAAACTTTGATGCACACAACCCTGAGTGAGTATGTGTTGTATGCTGAATTATGTCCCTGCCAAAATATGTTCAAATACCTAGTATCTGTGAATGTGATCTTATTTGAAAATAGGATCTTTATAGATGCAATCAATTTAAGATGTGGTCATAATGGATTGGGGTTCCCTGGCAGCTCAGACAGTAAAGAATCTGCCCACAATGCAGGAGACCTGGGTTTGATCCCTGGGTCAGGAAGATCCCTGGAGAAGGGAATGGCAATCCACTCCAGTATTCTTGCCTGGAGAATTAACCATGGACAGAGGAGCCTGGCGGGCTACAGTCTGTGGGGTCACAAAGAGTCGGACACGACTGAGCGACACACACACACACACACACACACACACACACACACAGTGGATTTACAGTAGGCCCTAAACCAGTGACTACTGTCCTTATAAGAAAGAGGGAAATTCAGAATTCAGACACAGTCACAGGAGAGAACAGCAAGTGCTGACAGAGGGTGAGATTGGAATGATGTGTCTACAAGTGAAGGAATGCCAAGGAATGCCTGTAATCACTAGAAGTTAAGAAGAGGTAAAGAAAGATTCTCTTCTAGAGGCTTCAGGAGACCATGGCCCTGCCAATACACTGATTTTGGAATTCTAGACTCCAGAACTGTGACAGATTAAGTTTCTTAATTCACACAATTTGTGGATTTGTTGTAGCAGTCCAAGTTCTTGCAGTCCAACCCCAATAAGAAGTTTGGGGTCCAACTCTTTGTGACCCCATGAACTGTAGCCCACCAGGTTCCTCTGTCCATGGGATTTCCCAGGTAAGAATACTGGAGTGGGTTGCTATTTCCTTCTCCTGGGGATTGAGTTTATTTTAGATGCCACATATAAATTAAGACATACAATACTGTCTTTCTGTGTCTGGCTTATTTAACTTAGCATAATGTCTTCCAGGTTCATCCATATTATTACGACTGGCAAGACTTCCTTCTTTTTAAAGGTTGAACAATATCCCATTGTATTTGTATATAAAAATATTACATTTTAACCCATTAATCCACGGAGGGACATTTAGGTTACATCCATATCTTGGTTACTGTGAATAATGCTGAAAGAAACATGAGAGTGATGATACATATTCAAGATCCTGATTTCATGTCCTATAGCTATATATACCCAGAATGGAATTGCTGGAGCATAAGGTAGTTATGTTTTTAATACTTTGAGAAACTGCAATACTACTTTCTATAAGCCCTGTACCGATAATAATTTATTATTAATCTCTTTTCTCCACAATCTTGTCAGGACTTATTACCTCTTGTGTTATTTATGTTTTTAAATATTGAAGTATAGTTGATTTACAATATTGTGTTAGATCCAGGTACAGTAAAGTAATTTAATTATATATGCTGTTGTTGATATTCACTTGCTAAGTCCAGTCTGACTCTGGGACTTCATGGACTGCAGCACACCAGGCTCATCTGTCCTCCACTATCTTTCAACTCAATGGTGATTCTATCTAACCATCTCATCCTCTGCCACCCTCATCTTCTACTGACCTAAATCTTTCCCAGCATCAGGGTCTTTTCCAATGAGTCATTTCTTCTCATCAGGCAGCCAAAATATTGGAACTTCAGCTTCAACAACAGTCCTTCCAGTGAATATTCAGTGTTGATTTCCTTTAGGATTGACTGGTTTGATCTCCTTGCAGTCCAAGGGACTCTCAAGAGTCTTCTCCATCACCACAATTCAAAAGCATCAGTTTTTCAGTGTTCAGCCTTCTTTAGGGTCAAGTTCTCACATATGTACATGATTACTGGAAAAATCACAGCTCTATCAGACCTTTTGTAAGCAAAATGATGTCTCTGCTTTTTAATACATTGTCTAGGTTTGTCATAGTTTTCCTTCCAAGGAGCAAGCGTCTTTTAATTTCATGGCTGCAGTCACCATCCGCAGTGATTTTGGAGCCCAAGAAAAGAAAATCTGTCACTGCTTCTACTTTTTCCCCTTCTATTTGCCATGAAGTGATGGGACCAGATGCCATGATCTTAGTTTTTTTGAATGTTGAGTTTTAAGCCAGTTTTTTTCACTCTCCTTTCACCCTTATCAAGAGGCTCTTTAGTTCCTTTTCGCTTTCTGCCATTAGAGTGGTATCATCTGCATATCTGAGGTTGTTGATATTTCTCCCAGTAATCTTGATTCCAGCTTGTGATTTGTCCAGTCCAGCATTTTGAGTGATGTACTCTGCATATAAGTTAAATAAGGAGGGTGACAATATACAGCCTTGTCACACTCCTTTCCCAATTTTGAACCAGGTCAGTTGTTCCATGTCCAGTTCTAACTGTTGCATCTTGACCTACATACAGGTTTCTCAGGAGGCAGCTAAGGTGGTCTGGTATTCCCATCTCTTTAAGAATTTTCCAGTTTGTTGTGATCCACACAAAAGCTTTAGTGTAGTCAATGAAGCAGAAGTAGATGTTTTTCTGAAATTCCCTTGCTTTTTCTATGATCCAACAGATGTTGGCAATTTGATCTCTGGTTCCTCTGCCTTTTCTAAATCCAGCTTGTACATCTGGAAGTTCTCAGTTCACATACTGTTGAAGCCTAGCTTGAAGGATTTTGAGCATTAACTTGCTAGCATGTGAAATGAGCACAAGTGTATGGTAGTTGAACATTCTTTGGCATTGCCTTTCTTTGGGATTGGAATGAAAACTGACCTTTTCCAGTCCTGCGGCCATAGCTAGGCTTTCCAAATTTGCTGACATATTGAGTATAGCACTTTAACAGCATCATTGTTTTTAGTATTTTAAATAACTCAGCTGGAATTCCATCACCTCCACTAGCTTTGTTCATAGTAATGCTTCCTAAGGCCCACTTGACTTCACACTCCAGGATATCTGGCTCTAAGTGAGTGACCACACCATTGTGGTTATCTGGGTCATTAAGACCTTTTTTGTATAGCTTCTGTGTATCCTTGCCACCTCTTCTTAATCTCCTCTGCTTCTGTTAGGTCCTTGCCTTTTCTGTCCTTTACTGTGCCCATCTTTTCATGAAATGTTCCCTTGGTATCTCCAATTTTCTTGACAAGATCGCTAGTCTTTCCCATTCTATTGTTTTCCCTATTTCTTTGCATTGGTTACTTAAGAAATCCTTCTCATCTCTCCTTGCTATTCTCTGGAGTTCTACAATCATTCGGGTATATCTTTCCCTTTCTCTCTTGCTTTCACTTCTCTTCTTTCCTTAGCTATTTGTAAAGCCTCCTCAGATAACCACTTTGCCTTCTTGCATTTCTTTTTCTTGCATTTCTTTTTCTTGGGGTTGGTGTTTGCCATTGCCTTCTGTACAATGTTATGAACCTGTCCACAGTTCTTCAGGCACTCTGTCTACCAGATCTAATCCCTTGAATCTATTTGTCACCTCCACTGTATAATCATAAGGGATTTGATTTAGGTCATACCTGAATGGCCTAGTGGTTTTCCCTACTTTCTTCAATTTAAGCCTGAATTTTGCAATAAGGAGCTCATGATCTGAGCCATAGTCAGCTGCTGGTCTTGTTTTTGCTGACTGTATAGAGCTTCTCCATCTTCAGCTGCCAAGAATATAATCAATCTGATTTCTGTATGACTGTCCGGTTATGTCCATGTGTAAAGTCGTCCCTTGTTGTTGGAAAAGGGTGTTTGCTATGACCAGTGTGTTCTCTTGACAAAACTCTGTTAGCCTTTGCCCTGCTTCATTTTGTACTCCAAGGCCAAACTTGCCTGTTATTCTGGGTATCTCTTGACTTCCTACTTTTGCATTCCAATCCCCTATGATGAAAAGGACATCTTTTTTTGGTGTTAGTTCTAGAAGGTGTTGTAGGTCTTCATAGAACAGGTCAACTTCAGCCTTTTTGGCATCAGTGGTTGGGGCATAGACTTGTATTACTGTGATATTGAATGGTTTGCCTTGGAAACAAACTGAGATCATTCTGTCATTTTTGAGGTTGAACCCAAGTACTGCACTTCAGTCTCTTTTGTTAACTATGAGGGCTACTCCATTTCTTCTAAGGGATTCTTGCCCACAGTAGTAGATATAATGGTCACCTGAATTAAATTCTCCCATTCCTGTCCATTTTAGTTCACTGATTCCTAAGATGTCAATGTTCAGTCTTGCCATCTCCTGCTTGACCATGTCCAATTTACCTTGATTCATGGACCTAACATTCCAGGTTCCTATGCAATATTGTTCTTTACAGCATCAGACTTTACTTTCACCACCAGACACATCCACAACTGAGTGTTGTTTCTGCTTTGGCCCAGCCTCTTCATTCTTTCTGGAGCTATTAGTAATTGCCCTCCTCTCTTCTCCAGTAGCATATCAGGCACCTTCCAACCAGGTGAGCTCATCTTGCAGGGTCATATCTTTTTGCCTTTTCATATAGCCCATGGAGTTCTCCAGAGATCAAATTGCCAACATCTGTTGGATCATAGAAAAAGCAAGAGAATTCCAGAAAACATCTACTTCTGCTTCACTGACCATGCTAAAGTTTTTGACTGTGTGGATCACAACAAAATGTGGAAAATTCTTAAAGAGATGGGAATACCAGACCACCTTACCTGCCTCCTGAGAAATCTGTATGCAGGTCAAGAAGCAATAGTTAGAACCAGACATGGAACAACGGACTGGTTCAAAATTGGGAAAGGAGTACATCAAGGCTGTATATTGTCACCCTGCTTATTTAACTTATATGCAGAATGCATCATGAGAAATGCTGGGCTGGATACAACACAAGCTGCAATCAAGACTGCAGGGAGAACTATCAATAACCTCAGATATGCAGATGACACCACCCTTATGTCAGAAAGCAAAGAGGAACTAAAGAGCCTCTTGATGAAAGTGAAAGAGGAGAGTGAAAAAGCTGGTTTAAAACTCAACATTCAAAAAATGAAGATCACGGCAGCTGGTCTCATCACTTTATGGCAAATAGATGGGGGAACAATGGAAACAGTGACAGACTTTATTTTCTTGGGCTCCAAAATCACTGCAGATAGTGACTGCAGCCATGAAATTAAAAGACACTTGCTCCTTGGAAGAAAGCTATGACAAACCTAGACAGCATATTAAAAAGCAGAGACATTACTTTGCTGACAAAGGTCCATATAGTCAAAGCTATGGTTTTTCCAGTAGTCATGTATGGATGTGAGAGTTGGACCATAAAGAAGGCTGAATGCCAAAGAATTGATGCTTTTGAATTGTGGTGTTGGAGAAGACTCTTGAGAGTCCCTTGGACTGCAAGGAGATCAAACCAGTCAATCCTAAAGGAAATCAGTCCTGAATATTCATTAGAAGGACTGATGCTGAAGCTGAAGCTCCAATACTTTGGCCACCTGATGCAAAGAACTGACTCATTAGAAAAGACCCTGATGCTGGGAAAGATTGAAGGCAGGAGAAGGGGATGACAGAGGATGAGATGGTTGGATGGCATCACTGACTCAATGGACATGAGTTTGAGCAAGCTCCAGGAGATGGTGAAGGACAGGGAAGCCTGGCATGCTGCAGTCCATGGGTCACAGAGTCAGACACATCTGAGCGACTGAACAACATTACTACCTATTATTTTACACTGTTTCACCCCAAATATCTGTAACAATCCTCGACCCTTTACTAGTTACTTAAGACATAAGGTTATCTTTTTTAACTTTTATGTGCATTTTTGCTAATAAGTAGAGAAAGAAAACCTGAATTCTCAAACAATAAAACATTAGCATTTTACTGGAAAACTTGACCCCTTTCATATATAGGTTCTCTGTACTTCTTTTTAATGGTTTTTATAAAGTTTGCTAGCTTATGATTATGGGATTATAGAATCCATTATTCCTCTTGAGTACCACAGGGACTTTTCTCCTATATATCAGTTTCTTTTTAAGTTTGAATTAATCTTCCCCATTATCTCTAAAACCTTCACAGCAGAACTTTGCTTTAGGATGAACTATAGATCACTCTCTTTCTAAACCCTGGGCCCAAGATTACCCTCAGATTCATTTATTCATTCAAAGAGTATTTACTGAGCCTCTACTATGTGCCAGACACTGCTCTAAGTAAATAAATGACAAAAATCTCTCCCCTCTTGGAACTTACATAACTTCTAGTGCGGTAGGTCTGTAGAAGACTGAGCAGAGGGCATAGCCCAGAGTTGCAATGGTAGCACCACTTGTTGCAGGGAGCGGTAGCCCAGGGCTTGGTATTGTTAAGGAGAAAAGGAACCCTGCCATGCTATGGGGAAGACTGTTCCTTGCTCCTCCCTCTACATTTCCTTTGTTGTGAATGGTAAACAGAGGCAGAAAGGCATAATGGTTAGAGACACAGGCTTTGGATTCACATAGCCTGGATCTAAATCTTGGCTTTGCAACTGAGTAATTATTTTGTCTTGGTCTGGTTCCTTATCCTTGAGCCTCAGTTTCCTTAGTTGTTACTATAGTCACTCAGCAGACTCAAGTCAGGACTGCTGATTGCAGCTATGCTATTAATAACATAAGAACACCTAAGTTAGCTTCTCACATACATCTTGAGTACCTCATCCATTGAGCAAACAGGGACATCTATGTATAAAGTGGATGTGTACAGAGGTATCTAAACCGCATATTTACCAAGGTTTGAGTCTAAGTGAAGTAATTCTATTTATAGACAGATTTCCTAATGATATACATCCAAAATTCCTGATCAGATGGTATCTGCTTCCATTTTATTATTTCCCTGTTTGAAAGGTGGCTTAGCTAATGCAGTCAATTAAGTGTTTACCCATGAGAGTTGAGTGGATTCTCTATTATTTTTCCTACCTTACGAATTTCTCCCTGTTGCACGGTTTTTATGACGTTAATCCATTCTTCCATGTCTTTCCGATTGGGTGCAGCCAGCGTAACTTTTCGTTGTGGTGTGATCACCTACAGAAAGTCACATTATTAGCTGGTTCCCAACTCAAACTTTACCCCCAAACAGAACGTTTGAACTCTCTAAGATACTAGACAGGTCTACCAAGCACACCCAAAGCAACTTCTTAAATATATGACAGCAGTTCCTAGAGCCACCCCAACTAATAGCAGTAATAAACAACAATTTAAAGGCACTTACTATGTACTGGGCACTCTTCTATTGTACTTTATGTATCTTATTTATTTCAATCTTCATTACAAATCCAAGAGCTAGGCAGTATTATTTTCCCTCACTTTATAGTCAGGGTATTTTTTTCTGTGGCAAAGGGAGTTAAATGACTTGCTCAGGGCAAAACAGTAGGTAAGAAACTAAGCCAGAATTTGAATCTAGATTCTTTGGCTCCAGCACACATGTTCTTAAACACTAGGCCAAGCACCCATCTGTTACTCAAATAAAGTTGCCTGTAAATCTTACTTGCTGCTCTATCTACCTGAAATGGTAAAAGTGTTTAATTTTCATCAGGGTGTGCCTATTTCTGTTCGAGGGGAGAGTGAGACTGCAGTGAGGAAACTACAAATCCAGTTTGTTTCTTTCTTATGGTTAGGGAAAATCTGAAGAGAATTTTACTGTTATCTCTCTTAATCCTGCTTGGTGTAAGAACCTTGCAGAAACAATGAGAAAGCCATGTTGAGGGTCTAGCAGAGGTAGACCATGCTAACATCATCTTTTCCCAAAGGGCAGGGGGGAGCATGGATATCTATAGCATCAGCCATTGCTTCAATGGCCCTATTTATCTTCATTACCAGTGCCCACCACCCCAAGCCCAAATCTGGCAGCTAGAGCTCACCACACCAACAGACAATTTTGTTCTTCTTGTGAATGTAGCACAGCATGATTCTGTGATAATGGCAATAGGGACTAGCTGGAATTAGTAACAACAGTCACTCCTTGGGTCTAAACCCATTCTTACGTGGGGTTGATGCATAGTGTCTCTGTTTTAATTAGGCTAAGGGGAAACCTAGCCCTTGGAATTTTTGTAGAATGGATACCCCAAACATTATCTTGTATGCTTATCACTAAAAAGTTAAGATTTTTGGAACTGGGTCAATAGAACCCTCAGCTTTCTCCTGGGTCAGTATGATGCAATGAGAGGGAAATGAGAGTAGGGTCTCCTTTCAACTGCTCTCCTTTCAAAGGAAAATAGACTGTGGACCAGCCATGGAAGCAGGGTATTGGGCCCATAGCTCTTTAGTCTGCTAAGTACCACTCTCCACCTGCCTGAAGAGGGATCCTGCTCTCCATAACCCACCACTGAGGCTGAGAAAAAAACATTTTTGTGAGGAGATGGGTAGGAGAATTCTTGGGCCAATAGATTTGTTATTTTTCAGTGAGATTTCTGTTCTGAATTTACCTGAATGACCGTCTTATGACATTTTAGCAGTGAAATGCCCTTGAATACATGCCTAGAAAATCCTCTGCTTTCTTTGAGGTACTCTCATTAGTAATTTCAGCATAGAGTAACTTTCGCTTTGGATTTAGGTTCTTATGTTTCATCAAAGGAGAGAATGTCATGTAGCTCAAATATCTTGATATAGTATACAACATATTAGCAGTCTCTTGAAAGCCTCCCAATGATATTCATTTAAATTACCTTCACCAGAAGGACTGATTTTTTAAAATAGCCACCCCACTCCTGAAATCAGCTCTGCTTTTATATCAAACTGGTAATAGAGACCAGGGCAATCATGTTTTTCCCCCATCAGTGGGCTGATAGAAAATACTCACACGAAAAATCTTTAGCACTCATTTGCAATGCTACTTTAAGTGGATTTCCAAACACACTTTGGGATCAAAGAAGACTTGGGAAATTTGAATTCCAAATAGGCGACAGGTGGGTATGGAGACCCCTCTTCCCAGCTATCTCTCACCCTTGCCCATTCAGGCAATCCTAATCTTACTTACGCAAAAACTGTGGCAAAGGTTTCTACAGCTGCTTTCTGCCAAGGCAACTTGAGACAAATCAATTGTTTCAAAGCGTGCAAACTGGAAAGGTATGAGAGGGAGAGGGAAAAGGAACCATCTGGTTATTGAGGCAAAGATACACTAAAAAGTAAACAAACACACAGGCACACTAACAGGCATTTTTGGCAGTTATAATCCCATTATTTCTTTGGCTTGAGTGCTGGATTTATTTAGCATCATGATTTTGATTTATATATCATGTAACAAACAGAAAATTAACCAAACTAAGCCAAAAACTCAACTCTTCCCAAAACTTTTATGTGGATTTATAGGAAAGCTTATGTAGTTCAGGATTATTTAAAACTAAAGGTTTATGCTGGAGAATATAGTAGGATATTGCCTTCATGGATCACAGCCTTGTTGTGGTGAAGGGGCTTGCATAACTCAATGAAGCTATGAGCCATGCCATGCAGGGCCACCCAAGATGGACAGGTCATAGTGAAGAGTTCTGACAAAACGTGGTCCACTGGAGGAGGGAATGGCAACCCACTCCAGTATTCTTGACTGGAGAATTCCCATGAACAGTATGAAAAGGCAAAAAGGTATGACACTGGAAAACGAGCTCCCAGGTTGAAAGGTGTCCAATATGCTACTGGAGAAGAGTTCAGGGCAATTACTAATAGCTCCAGAAAGAATGAGGCTTCTCTGGTGGCTCAGGGGTAAAGAATCTGCCTGTAATGCAGGAGCTGCAGGAGATGCAGGTTTGATCCCTGGGTCAGGAAGATCCCCTGAAGGAGGGCATGGCAACCCACTCCAGTGTTCTTGCATGGAGAATCCCATGGACAGAGGAGCCTGGCAGGCTACAGTACCATAGGGTTGCAAAGAGTCGGACACGACTGAAGTGATTTAGCATGCACTCAGGCCAGAAAGAATGAAGTGGCTCACTAAGAACCTAACAGAAGCAGAAGAGATTAAGAAGAGGTGGCAAGAATACACAGAAAAACTATACAAAAAAAGTCTTAATGATCCAGATAACCATGATGGTGTGGTCACTCACCTAGAGCCAGACATTCTGGAGTGTGAAGTCAAGTGGGCGTTCAGTTCAGTCCCTCAGTCGTGTCTGACTCTTTGCGCGACCCCATGGACTGCAGCATGCCAGGCCTCCCTGTCCATCACCAACTCCTGGAGTTTACTCAAACTCATGTCCATTGAGTCAGTGATGCCATCCAACCATCTCATCCTCTGTCATCCCCTTCTCCTGCCCTCAATCTTTCCCAGCATCAGGGTCTTTTCAAATGAGTCAGTTCTTCATATCAGGTGGCCAAAGTATTGGAGTTTCAGCTTCAGCATCAGTCCTTCCAATGAATATTCAGGACTGATTTCCTTTAGGATGGACTGGTTGGATCTCCTTGCTGTCCAAGGGACTCTCAAGAGTCTTCTCCAACACCACAGTTCAAAAGCATCAATTCTTCAGCGCTCAGCTCTCTTTATAGTCCAACTCTCACATCCATACATGACTACTGGAAAAACTATAGCTTTGACTAGATGGACCTTTGCTGGCAAAGTAATGTCTCTGCTTTGTAATATGCTGTCTAGGTTGGTCATAACTTTTCTTCCAAGGAGCAAGCGTCTTTTAATTTCATGGCTGCAGTCACCATCTGCAGTGATTTTGGAGCCCCCCAAAATAAAGTCTGTCACTGTTTCCACTGTTTCCCCATCTATTTGCCATGAAGTGATGGGACCAGATGTCATGATCTTAGTTTTCTGAATGTTGAGTTTTAAGCCAACTTTTTCACTCTCCTCTTTCACTTTCATCAAGAGGTTCTTTAGTTCTTCTTCATTTTCTGCCATAAGAGTGGTATCATCTGCATATCTGAGGTTATTGATATTTCTTCCGGCAATCTTGATTCCAGCTTGTGCTTCATCCAGCCCAGCATTTCTCATGATGTACTCTGCATATAAGTTAAATAAGCAGGGTGACAATATACAGCCTTGATGTACTCCTTTCCTGATTTGGAACCAGTCTATTGTTCCATGTCCAGTTCTAACTGTTGCTTCTTGACCTGTATACAGATTTCTCAGGAGGCAGGTCAGGTGGTCTGGTATTCCCATCTCTTGAAGAATTTTCCACAGTTTGTTGTGATCCACACAGTCAAAGGCTTTGGCATAGTCAATAAAGCAGAAATAGATGTTTTTCTGGAACTCTCTTGCTTTTTCAATGATCCAACAGATGTTGGCAATTTGATCTCTGGTTCCTCTGCCTTTTCCAAATCCAGCTTGAACATCTGGAATTTCACGGTTCATGTACTGTTGAAGTCTGGCTTGGAGAACTTTGAGCATTACTTTGCTAGCGTGTGAGATGGGTGCAATTGTATGGTAGTTTGGGCATTCTCAGGCATTGACTTTCTTTGTGATTGGAATGAAAACTGACCTTTTCCAGTCCTGTGGCCCCTGCTGAGTTTTCCAAATTTGCTGGCATATTGAGTGCAGCA